>NW_015115482.1:7183-14507 GCF_001443285.1 Poecilia latipinna
GACCGATCTTAAGACCAAGACCAACTTCGAGTACCACAACACTGGATATTAAAACTACCAAAGAGACTGAGAGTTGTAGCTAAATGTAGCTGAACTTCAGACTAAACAACTGTACAGTAAAGACCTTCTAAAGGCATGTTGTTGTGCAGAGGGAACCTACAGGCGCACTAAAGACCTAGCAGCTCTTGGTGAGTTGTTAATATTTGGCTTAGTGGTCTGGCTCTTTAAATTGATTTAACTACCAACACTGCATCAGGATGTCTGCAAAGGAGCAAAAATAACAACACAATGGTCTACACCGTAATTTATACCACAAATATGGCAAACTGTAATAATATGAGCCTTATCTAGCTCTATTACACTTTGCACTTCAAGTAACATAATTAGAACCACTTCCAGTTTGCTCATTAAAACAGTTCATAATTTCATTATTTTGATGATTTAACATTATCCCCAGTGGTCAACAGGTGAGAGGTGGAGTACACCCTGGACAGGTCACCTGCTGTAGTGGTTTTGATGATGAACCCAAATGTAGAAACACAGAGACAGCTTGTAGATGAAGAATGTTTAACAAAAACGATGAACAAAAAATCATAGGGGACACAGGGAGCCAGAACCAAACGAAAACAGCAATCCAGAACAAAAAGCCAGCAGGCAAACTGAGGAGACAGAGAGAGAGAGAGTACACAGGGGACGAGGAAATAAATCTAACACTAAAGAATGAGTAGATAAGGAACTTACTGTAGATAAACTAAAGCACCAGGAATAACAAGACAAGACATAAATAAACTACAATCAGTAATAAGGTAAAACAGAGACCAGGCTGATCAAAGACAAAGACTAAGGAGCACAGAATAATGACGATACTAGAAACAAATAATCAAAACACCAAAACAACTCAAAACCCAGGATCTAACATCACCAGCGTACTTATCAACTCATGTTTTTGTTCTCATACAAAACGGCACAGACTAAGTCCTTATCCTTTGTGTGAGTCACATTGCCCATTGCTCAGTTGAGCCCATCTTTCTCAACAAGCTCTTTCTGAACCTGCACTTACCTCCGTTCACCTCCAGCCCTCAGCCAGACCACTTGAACCTCCTGAAATCCTCACCCTCTGGGTCACACTCTGTACCATATCTCCATTTTCCCGTGGATCAAACACTTCTATGAAGGCAATAAGACAACTCAGCAATTTTACCAAATATCATTGCCTCCACCAACCTCATTCAGTTTTCTAGCCACTGTGCTTTTCCCCTGAAAACACCTGAGTGCCCAAACCTGCCTTCCTCTTGTAAATAAAATCTCAATCTCTAAATTCTTTCTGTACGTAGGTAACAAAACTAAACATGCCAACTTAACCTCATTCTTGTAATACAGACATTTATACATACATGGATGACAGGCAGACACCCAATCTTTGAGTGAAAAAGTTTTCTGAAAACTGGGGCATAAACCCAGATTCATAAACTCTTCACTGGGGTTGGGATGATTATTTCTGGATCGTGTACATGAAGCTTGACTTTATTTTGCTTCTGTTTATCAGGAGGGAGATAAGATAATCCGGATTGTGAAAATTGCTGGATTACACAGAAAATCATCACAATGGGAGCGATTTAAACTTTGCAAAGCGCTCTTCTGTCTGGCGCAACATTGGTGCAAGTACAGATTATCACAACAGATATATAAAAAAAGGCTTTAAGCTTTTATGAATTTTAAACATTTTCTCTCTCTATGTGCTATAACAAAAGGTTTAGTAATCCTCACCCTTCATTCACATCCAAGCATGCATGATTGAAAAGATTACGGTGCAAGTTTTCTGATTAAAAACTGCTGTCATGTCCCTTTTGGAGAGCTTGTTCGTTCTGTGCAGTATGTGAATGGTCCAGAATCTAAAACCTCATCATTCAAACTAAGTATGTTTAATTCTCAGAAATTTGGATTTTCTTTTTCACTAATTGCAGTAATATATACAGACAATATAATGTAGTTGATTATTCCTGCAGTTTGAAAAAAAAATAAACATAACATGTAAACTTTACGCAAAGAGCTCATTTATTAATTTTCCTATCTATCCATCCATCCATTTTCTATACACCCTCGTCCCTAGTGGGGTCAGGAGGGTTGCTGGTGTCTATCTTCAGCTAACGTTCCGGGTGAGAGACAGGGTACACCCTGGACAGGTTGCCAGTCTGTCGCAGGGCACACTCACACCTAGGGAGAATTTAGAGAAACCAACTAACCTAACCTAACAGTCATGTTTTTGGAAGTCAGAGTACCCAGAGAGAACCCACACATGCACAGGGAGAACATGCAAACTCCATACAGAAAGACACCAGGCTGGGAATCGAACCCAGAACCTTTTTTACTGCAAGGCAACAGCTCTACCAACTGTGCAGCCCCATTAATTTTCCCATTCATTGTAAAAGAGATCTGCTGTATAGGAGAAGAAATGAGTGTGAACAAATATAAGAATTATCTGGAACTTTTGGAGTTATTAGAAGCCTAAATGAAAGCTTTTATGACTATATTTTTAGTTCTTAGAACAGACTTTGACACTGAAGATGTTTTGGTCTTTAGAGTCATCAAGAGCCAATGTCCTGAATGTGTTCAGTCTGTCCTAACAATAGATTCTAATGGCTGAAATGCATAATACAGTGTAACGGCAGCCCAATGTCTTTATTTCTCTGGTGGGACACTTTATACACTATCAGTGTTCTGGAAGATCTTGTGGTGGATCCACAGCATCTACAGCAAACTCATCCGTATGAACTGACCTCAAATTTACGAAATAGCTTTTGTAAATTTGTAGAGTACAAGTTATATTTTGGAACAACAATGCAGGACTACAGAAATGTGCCTCAAACATCCTTTATGCTTTTATGACTGAAAAGGCTGAATCGACTTGAAATTCAACCCTTTGTATTAAAATGGAAAGTCATTAAAGTCTATGTTTATTGCAAGTGGCACCATAAGAATATATGAGAGTATAATTAACATGAGAGCAAAATTAAGTGTTGCAGCTTTAATTAAGCTGCAATACTTTGATGAAAACTGTTAAAACAATTTGTTAAAGCTGTCACTATGTTGTCACACTATACAATGCTACATCCTGCCATGAACCCTCAGGCTAGCTAGCATGGCCACAGATGGCAGCGGATAAATGGTTTTACTGGACTGGTCAGTTTGTTTCTCTGTTATTAAGACATTGATCAAAGCATACAAGAGCATGACTGACAGCACTAAGACCTTCCTCCTGGCTCTGATTGGTTGTTTATTATCAAGAGAGGTGTGTTTCTTGAGAATGAAATAGTACTACAGGGAGGAGATGGAGGAGCTTGATTTTTTCACAGACAGATCTGTCTCATACCATATTGTCATGACATGGTGACATGGTTAACAAATGCGTAAAAAAAATTGAAGAAAAAACAAAAATTAAGTTACGTTCTTAACTTCTTATGTAAACAGTCACCTATAGTAGTGTTTATATTCAGTGGCATAGGTCTTTATCTGTGTTTCCTGAAAACAAAGTTATTATTTCAGGGAAATGAATGCATATCTGATAGGTACTTTTTCTCGAACCTATATAAAAAGACCACAGACAACGTATATGAATTTCATAGACAAAGCTTTTGCAAAAGGAGAACTCTCCATCAACAACCTCATCAGCCGTTCACAGAGTTCTGATCTCCTTCCACGCGAGCCCCTGTTTTATTGTCAAAGCAGAACAGCCAGAAAAAAAACAGAGGTCGTAAAACATTTAACCTAAACAAACCAGCCAGGTGTGATATCTGATCTACGGTCTGAGCCCAGTTCAGCTCTAGGTCAAACTGTCAACAAAGAGGGAGGATAAACAAGAGACAAAATACGACTGCTCACAGGCAGTTAGGAGGTATTCTGGTTGATAAGAATTAAGGTCTGGGAAACACAGAGTTAACTGTCTCACATGAAGATGAAACAGTCAGTCGTAACCTCCAGGTCAGTTTATACACACAAAAGGAAGAAAACACTTTAAACTAAAAATCACAATAATACTGATTAACATTAGACTGAATATGAACTAAAGTAATAACAAAATGATAATACCAAAAATCTCTATCAATATCTGTGTGTCTCTTTGTTCCTCATCATTAGTAAACTGGTTTTGTGAACCACTGAAACATACTGGCCAGACAGGGAACATTTCTGGGGACCAGTGCAGGAAGCATTCTATGGACATTTTGTGTTTTTGTGTGTGTGTGGTGGGTGGAGCAGATAAACAGAGCAGCCTGGAGCATGAAAGAAATAAAATAAAACTTTGTAATAGCAGAGTATATCCCCCTGTCCTCAAGTGCAGCTTACCATATTTGCATCTCAACTCTGTGTGCTTTGAAGATTCAAACATTTCTCTACGTCTGGATTAGAATGAATTTCTGTACCTTTACTCTCAGACTCCCTGATATCTACCCTCCATGTCCATCTGTTCTGTGTGAACCTGTGCTGCGTTATAGAGAAAAATAATAAAAAAAATGAGTCTGAGGTTAAAGGTTTTGCTAAATCATCGTTTCAGCTGATAATCATTCAGTGTGAGTGAAATGGAATAATTGGAGAGCTGTTTGTGTATTTCCTGCATTTATGCCAACTGTAATGACAGCACCATCTTAGCAATTGAGTAATTAGAATGATTAAAAACTGAAAGGCTCATCTTGCACTCTTACAATGACAAATTTCCAAACTCTTAGAAAAAGCATATTTTAAGTACCTTTCTGAATAGTCCAAGGAAATATCAAAGCAGTAAAATGAGGAATGTTTCTACCATGCAGAAAATGTGCACATTTCATGTGCGCAAGTTAATTATGCCACTTCACAGGAGCTTGTGAAAGGATAAGGAAAGCTGCATAAATTTAGCTGTAATCCAGGCAGGCAGAACTCATTTGCAGGGATGGTCTTATCTGGGCACTGCAGCTTTCTCACAAAATTAACCTTGGATATTTGGGCCCAGTTCAGCCAGCGTTTGATTCTCTCTCTATCTCCCCTTCTCTCTCTCTTTTTTCTCTCTCTCACTTCCTCTCAGTCTCACACATTCTCTGCAAACAAACGCTCCCCCTAGAAACCAATACACCTCCTCCCCTTTACTATTTGTCTATCTGAGCTTCTTACATTGTCTGAGACCAGAGTTTATCACTGAAGTTGATGAAGCAGTTAAATATACAGATAGATAGATAGATAGATAGATAGATAGATAGATAGATAGATAGATAGATAGATAGATAGATAGATAGATAGATAGATAGATAGATAGATAGAACCCATAAATGGTATTTGCAGTATGGTTAAGTCTCTTTATTACAGTAAACTATTGTTTCATTTATAAAACCAAGTTTAGACAAAATAGTGTTTGTGAATGAGGTTCAGAATATTAATCAGCAGTATAACAAAGGACATTAAAAGAGCAGACAGTATTTAGGACAAGAATTGCAAACTAAGTTCACAAAAAAAAGAATTGTGAGCACATTTTTGTTTGTTTCTTTTAAATTAGGCAGATTAAAAGCAAGAATTAAAAGTGGTGTTTTAAAAATTTGGTATTCAGTAGTCAGTAGCCATTCTTGTAGTATCCTTGCTGTTCAAGGTTCAGGGCACAAACCACATCTGGTCAACAGACTCCTGGCTGTAGAGCGGGGCTGATGTTAGTCCAGCTTTCTACACACAACTTTGTCCACCAAAAGCCAGTCACAGGCCCCTGATGATTTGGCTCTTTATTTTGATTCAGCCACCACTTTTCCCAAGATAGAACCAGAGAGGGCAAATGGAAAGAAGTTACACTAAGGCATTTCTTTCTTAGTGTAACTTTGATGAAGTGCATTACAAAGTGCATAATTGTAGCACTAAATAATGCAATTTGCAATTGAAAACTCTTACATGGAATTATGTGTTGGGCAGCATAACAGTAAAAATGTCTTAATGGATTGATAGACTTGTCACAATAATCAATAAATCAATTAATCTCAAGATAAATTAAAACAACCTCAATTATTTCCATTGGCATGATTTATTGTTTTCACTTTTTTTCTCTCTTTCTACCAAAAACTGGATGATAAATCTTCAGTTTTGTGCTTTGGTCTCAACTAGCCCTTTTTTGAAGGACATTTTTGTTTACAAAGACTTCACAATTAATTTGTTTGTTTGTTTGTTTGTTTTGGATATTCAATATGTCTTCCAGTGTTAAATGTTCATTAGAATTTAAAGTAAATCTGAACTTTTACAAAGTGTTCTTGCATCATTATTATGTCATTACCATTATGTTTCTTAAAAATGGTCTATAAACAACAATATCTTATCGCAATAACTTCTGGAACAATTTATTGTCCAGCAAAATTTGTTATCATGACAGGCCTGTCATATATAGTGTTGCTATTACTTTAAATAGATTCAGTTAAAATACCTGGTAACTGTCAGGAAGTGTGGTGAGAGGTGGTGAGGGAGATGCAGTGGAACCAAAGGAGTGATGAAAATGATGAGTTTAATGAATAATCCACAAAAAGTTCCAAATCAGACAGCAAAGTCAAGCAGAAGGCAAAGCTCACTAACTGGTAGTACTGGCAAATAGTGATGGGTAGAATAGACATCATGTATCGTTTCCACCCATAGCAAAACTGTGTCGATTCTGTCTCGATATTGTGTCACTGAATACTGACACCTGCTGGACATTAAAAATTCCTACAGGCAACGTAGTGATTTGATGACCTAATCTATACAATAAGATTTAAGTCTTTGTATTTTATTGAATATTATATATTGCATTATGTCATATATTCAGTTAAATTTAAAATATATTTGATATACAGTCAATAAAAAATGTGAACATGTACCATAAAGTGAAAATTTAAGTGAATGTGTTTGGAATGAGGATCCTTGTGGACTGTTTTTTTTCCCCACACAAAAAAAGTTTTTTTGTGGACAACATTTTGAAATTTAGCCTGTTACGCTTTTTTGACAAAACTTCTCCTGCTGTAGAAAAAATGAAGTAAACTACATTTACAGCGAACCCTTGTTTTTCTTAGGGGTTGCGTTCCGAAAATAACCTGTGATATGCGAAATCCGTTACGTAGTTATCTTTATTTTTTACAGTTATTACACAGCATAAATAAATACTCTACATTGAAACCAAATAACAAAACCTGTTTTCAGATCAGCGGATGTGCGTGTGCATTAATCGGGCCTTAATGTGATCCGGAGTCATATCATTAAAGCGTCTCCCAAGCTGCTTTGCAAGATTCACAGCTGGCAGAGCGATGGATCTCGTCAAGCGAGCCTCCGGTCGGGTTTTCCGCTGCCTCTGGCCACA
>NW_015115482.1:17871-19635 GCF_001443285.1 Poecilia latipinna
CTGCAGTATTAAATACCGTAACGTTATTGGCACTCAGGTAGAGAAGAAGCGCGGAGACTGTTTTTACCAATCATAGAGTCAATAAGGACGCAGAACAGTGTGAAAAAAAAAAAACTGCACAAAAAAATCTGCGAAGCAGCGATACCGTGAAAAGTGAACCGCGTTACAGCGAGGGTTCACTGTATATGAAATAATTTATAAAAAGCAACTAAGTAATTTGTAGAATGGCTGAATATCTGAGTTTATCTAGGTGTATCTGGGACTTCATTCTCATGCCTGGTCTCATAATGCCTCAACATTGAAAAGGTGGATTTATTTAAATAAGACAGTTTAGTCGAACATGTGCGACACTTAACCTGCAGAACATAATATGAAAGTAAACTAAGAGTCAATTTCAGCTGAATTTGGATTCAAATAGATCAAGTAACTGACAAGAACCAGGTGAAACAACAAAATGAAAACAAATTTATTTTCCAATATAAGATCAAAATGGTCCCACACTGCGGAAACCTTTCCTTTGAGGCTGCTCCATAGTTGACACTGTTCAGTAAAAGATCAAGAATTTGTTTGGCAAATGCTTTTGACAGATTGATGGATTTGCTTCCTTATAAACACAGTTTGGCGCTTTAATGTCATTTCGAAACAGATCCTGTATCGGTCACGTGACTTACTGAAAGCAATACGCACACCGACACGGGTTTTGGTCTATGGGCTTGACGCATGCACCGACGCATTGGTGTTGCCGGGCCCATCACTACTGGCAAACAAGGAACACCGGAAGTCCCTCGCAAAAGTATTGCGAGGGAACGCAAAAGAAAAAAATCCCCATGTCCCCTGGAGGGCTCCGTAGAAAAGGAAAAAGAGTATTCCACCAGTTTATTTCACAACTCTGGTATGCAGTGTCTTTATTGAGAGAACTTTTGTAAATTATATAAGTCATACTAATTAGAACAAAAAAGTCACTGTGCTTGATTCAGTTAATAGAATCTAAGGAGAACCCCTAAAAATATAATTTAGCCTCTCCAATAAAAACAGCTATGAAACTGAGGTTTGCATTGCAAAAGTGAAACACAGAGAACAAGCAGTAATCATGTTGCAATACAAAAGTAATTTTTGATTCCAGATTCCTCCTGGCTCATCTCAATGTATCTGTCAGCAAGGCACTTAGCCCCAAGTTGCCTTCTGAGCTGAGTATGGAGGATGAATATGTGCGTATTTGTTTATGCATTGGGTGAATGTGGCTGTAGTGTAAAGCAGTTTGAGTGGCCAGTATAACAAGATAAATCCAGTCCATTTACCATTTAATCTACTGATTGGATATTAAGTCAATTGGAGCTTCTCTTTGGACAGTTCTTAATGCTGACTCAGACGAAAAGAACAACAACACCAAGAGAGACACGGTCCACACCATCAGATTTATCAAGGTGGATCAAGTTAGTTGTCAGGTGTTTCTTGTCAGAACCTCCTGGGAAACGGTCACAACTGTGACACTTCTGATGAGGATGGCAGTACAATGATGAAACATGTCAGGTATGTCAGAAGAGACATAATATAACTGAGTCTTTAATAAACAAATCTTTAAGACTTTCACATATAGATAGAATGAGATTCATTGATATATATCAGTGGTCCCCAACCCCTGGGCCGCGGACCGGTACTGGTAAGTGGACCAATTAGTACCGGGCCGTGCAAGAAATAATTTAGTATTTCCGTTTTATGTATTATTTGAGTCTGGAAGATCTTTTATTTTGAAAATTCTTTAAC
>NW_015115482.1:23271-26280 GCF_001443285.1 Poecilia latipinna
ACAGGAGGATGGATTTACCCCGGACCGGTAGGTGAGTCAAACATTACAAGCCGCTCTGTGTAACATGCGGCGACCGGCTGCTAATGAGGCAATGAAGCTTCAAACTGCTTCACCACTAGAGACCAAGCAGGCTGTGGATATAAGCAACACTTCGGGTGTCATTGTCTCCCATCGCCCCCAGATGGGACCGTCTCGTTGCAGAGAAACAAGCTCAGGGCTTCCGTTAGTCATTATCGTGAGTTAAAATTTTCACGAAAGTAAAATGTTCGTCTTTGTGACGCATCTGTATCTTATTTTGAAGGGATATGTAAACGTTACCATAGCAACCAGAGTCAGAGAGCGTTTGGGCAGTGGTCGACAGGAGATGAGTAGAGCTTGTGAGTCTTAAGTCTGGTTTAGACGGCAAGATTTAAGGATTGTCGGCCGATTTTCCAAACCTCTGTGATCACAGAGCTGATAAAAGTACAACAGGTTCGATCGGTTCGTGTTCAGCCACAAGGCAGGAGCAACACACCACACGAACCGATTCCAGTCACGAACATCGCGATTCCAGAAGAAAATCCACAAAACCCCCAACATAGCATACGGGAATTTAGAATAACCAAACACGGATGACGATGTAGAAGCAATAGTGACAGTTTGTGGACTCATTTTAAGAGATAAAAGACGTAATAAAAAGAAAAGGCGATGGATAAAAGACGACGGGAGCAGCCGCTCTATTTGCTGCACTATGATTTGGAGGTGACTGTTTTTTCATAGTTAACATTTTTAGCTGAATAAACATAATAATGACCTTTACATATAATAATAAACATTTCCACATATCATCTCCAATATCCACCTGACTCTCAGTTGCGCGATATGTCAGCTGTTTAAGATTCCCCTCTGTTCTGACGTCACCGCGCTTTCTGATTGGCTTTCTGTCACATTCAACAGGTTGTATTCTCGTTCCCAGTCAGGGAAAAAACCCACAGGCTGCGATAAAAGGGCCAAGACAACCCAAATTGGGCATATTCAAGACTTAGTGGGAACACCAACATGCAGAAGCCTTATCTGACGGTTCACCCAACACCCCCCACCCTGACCCCCCAAGCCGCAGCAAAATGTTCAAATCTTGACCGATCCACGGTAATAAAAAGGTTGGGGACCACTGATATATAACCCTTTTTTGTTTTGGGGAACAGTTTGGATATGGTAAGATCCTGTTTATGGTATAACGTTTGAACATCAGCACATCAACAATATTATCAAGTATAGTTGGTAACTGGATCCTGTCTAGTTATCAGTACTTTCTGTAGATAGCTATTGTTATGACATCAACATACAGTATGTGTCCCATTTTGGGGATTTGCCACAAAAATAATTTTATATTGTCATAAGATTGCCTAACTTTAAAAAAATTGTGTTCTTTAATCTTCAAACAGTCCTACTCGGTGATATGGTTTATGATGTCGATTGTATTTAGTGCCAAGTGATAGCAATCATACTCTATAATAGGTCATTAATAAGTCATAAGCTCTTATGATGTGATAAATTCTGTCAGCATCTGGCCAGTGAATTTATATTAGTTGCTTTTATCAGTGTAATTGAGTTCTGGAAAAGAGAGACACTTTCGAGTCATTCACAATTATTGAATTGTCATTTGTCTTGCTGGAGAGCTGTTTCTCCCCACGTGCTGACAAGGTAATCTTCAAGTAGGTGCTTTAGAAGCAAACGGTGTGGCTGCTAAAGCCTTTTCTCTCAACTCCAAAGGTACCCATAATCTTCACTGCCTGCTCCTTTCACATCATTTCAGCAGTGCATCGTCTGGAGACTGATGGTCTTGACAACGTCACCTGTCGCCATTTGTAACCCTAATGTCCCTGTCAGGTGATGCCAGCAGAAAACATAAATCACCCCTTCTGCTGGTCTACTAATGGGACACCTCCTAATGTATGTATATCCCCCTCAGATTCATTCTGTATGCTGGAAACATATGCTAATCACACCTCCAGCATAAATCTTCAAAGTCAGTCACCAGTCTAAAAGAAATATATTTTGGTTTTAGAAATATTTTTGAGACAGATTTTAATGTGGCTAAGCTGCTCTTGCATTTACAGACAGTTGGATGAAAATGTGATTTTTTTTTTCTTCCTCTAAAATATGTAGAAATAGCTTTGAAGTGAGCCATGATGACCTCAGCAAAAATTAAGGATAACAAATGTTCTGTCTTAAATTTCATAAATAATAAGTGCTCTCACCTTTAGGAAGCCACTGTACAGATATGTCTCCTGTTGAGGCCTTCTATGTTCCAAAAACCAAAAATTACAACAAAGGCTGTGGATGGTAACAGGTGGTTTGATTTGCTTGCACTTCCGACTTGATAGTCTTGAAAAAATATATGTTTTATTTCTTATAGAAAATAGTGACAAAATAATTACGAAAAATCTCTTATAACTTAGTGCCACAACTTAAGTTAACAAAAGTTAACTTAATTTGATGTTTCAAGTTCAAAAAAGTGGTCAAAAAATCATTTACAAAACCTCCCGTCAACACGCCAGATATTTGCCAAACAATAGACCTCCACCAAGCACCCTATGTGTTCTTAATTACTCAAATTAATGGGAGGGTCTAACAATTACCAATGTAATCTAAACAATTACAAATATAAAAATTAATTATAAATTTTGGTTCTAAACTAAGTTAATTATATTCTAACTGCCCAAAGGAGAAAACTAAATTGATAGAAATTACAATCCACAAACTTTAGTATAAATGGCCACAACATCTCCATTTTTAATGTTGCATTTTAAGCCAAGCTCAATACTTCCTCGTGTGACATCCTCAGAAACTTCAAAGAAATGAAGAGAATTATGTATGACCAGAAGCCTTATTCATCCTTGGGTACAATGTCCCGATGCCTGCAGGTGCCAAGTTCATGTGTTCACACAGTTTCGTCCAGACCTAAGCAACATGGGAATGTCCAGCTGTCATTCAGGAATAAGGTTCTATAAAAGTAAGGCTGCACTA
>NW_015115482.1:31796-32156 GCF_001443285.1 Poecilia latipinna
AAAAACAGGTGACTTCCTGTCGGAAGTGGGCGGGGCTAAGGTGATGTCATCAATCGACCACCTAACTGTGATGAGGACTGGTCTATAATGAGACAGAAAGTCTGATGCAGCTGTGACCTGGCATTTTGATGTTTCACATTCATATTTCATGGTCAATAGAGCTTTGGAGCGTGACGTCACTGCTCTAGTCGGAGGGGTATCAGCGCCATCTTAGGGGTCCATAGACAACAGTCTCGCAGTATAAAAAAAAACAGTCTCGCAGATTTTTTCAATCCAAGTTACTTAAAATAATTTAGCTATGGTACGAACTTGCTACGTTATTGTCTGTAATGTCCGATCACACGACTGAAACGGTAAAAG
>NW_015115482.1:38487-39780 GCF_001443285.1 Poecilia latipinna
AATCACAATTTCCTGTTGGCTGTTCCCCCATTTTAAATAATGAACTACTTAACCCTCACTGTAAAAAAACAAATAACTGCCAAAAAGAACGGGTAAATGTACAGTAGAAATTTAAAGGATTTTTTTCCCGTTTTTAGTTTTAACAGGTATTTCTACTGTATTTTCAATTTTACGCATTGCATCATGGGAACCAGAACCTTCGCGAAGCGCAAAATCTGGTCAGACGACATTTCAAGCTCGCTGACCGGACCCTGGAGCATCTGTCTTTCGGTTAGATTAAGAGGTGGAGTTACCTTTCTGCCACCTCCCTGGTAAAGTAAAATAAATAAGAACAATTGTTTTCTGTGAATAATGTTTTGAAATATTTGTAGTTGACTTCGTGAGACTTCTGGCACAGTCTATATTTCCTAACTATTTTGCAGTACTTATAGTTTTTATTTTACAAAAACGGTATATATTATTTTTTACAATACTGTATTTGCTTGTGTATTGTAAAAGTAAAGCGCGGTGACTGCTGTATAACTATTATTCATGTATTTTACCGAATAATAAAGTACCGGCCATTTTTTCAAGTCAAACTGAACTGGGCGTGTGAAAGCTAACCGTTCATGACGTCATGCTACTTATGTCTCAGTCCTGCTTTTAAAAATATCAAGCTGCGGTTGTCTTATTTGCTAAACATGAGTTGATGACCCGGTTGTTAACATAAAAGCAGGTGGCCATTTAACTTCGGTAAATATACTTTCCATGTCAAGTTTGGGGTTTTAGAGTATGGGAAATGTCGCCTGGAGTAGGGGGTAGTTAGAGGTGGTGGAGAGTAGTGGGGTGCGGGGGGGAGTGTGGTCGAACGACGAACGAACGTAAACTGGGACCGGGGGGAGCGGGAGCAGCCGTTAGACCAGGGGACGGACGGACGAACGTAATGGGGTCGGAGGGAAACCGTTCGCGGGGACGACCTTAAGACTGGGGTGGGGACGGCTCGTGTTAGCGTTAAATTTGTTGCATGTTCGGTGCTCTAATCAGGCATGTTGAGATTAGGTTAGGTTGATAAACTGTTACAGTGGGTCAGAAGCTTCTTGCCTCATATAAATTGTAAGTCAGTGGATTTTACATGCAGATAGTTAATTTTCCTGTTTCTGAAATAGGAATAAACATCACTGAGAGTAAATAAAATAAAACTCCAATTGGGAGTTTTTACTGAAATGCCTGCTTGCAAACTCATTATCGGTTATTGTCGCTTAGCTTAAAAGCTATATAAATAGTACTGCTCTAATTTTGTCAAGACAAATGATT
>NW_015115482.1:44357-46194 GCF_001443285.1 Poecilia latipinna
TTGGTAACTGGACCTAAGATTTGGATTAACCTTTTTTTGCAGAACATAAACATAAAATGGACTGTTTTGTTTTATGTTCACAGTGACTAGAGGTCATGAGAGCACACACTCATGAATCCAGTGTCTTCCACTGTCGGTGGCATTAGGCTGTGTTTATGTAGCGTTTGATTTTTAACTGAATATTTATACCTGTAGTTCATAAAAATAGAGGTTGACTTTCAGCATTGATTTTGAAGTGTGTTGGTCCTGTTTACAACTGATTTTCATGATCCAAAGCAATGTTTGTATGTTCCATCTTATAGTAATTAACACAATTGTTTGTTTGACTTCAAAGATTATGGTCAAGGCTGCTTTACATTTAATTTATAGGTTAAAATTTTTTATAGTAAAATGCAATAAATTAGTGATGTACATAAGATAAACACTAGTAAGCTCAAGAATATGTTTAACTCTTAATGTAATAGCGACGGTTAGTTATAAAGACTGGATGACACGTCAGTTTATGGTCTTAAAATGGTTAAATAAAGTCTGCAAATTGTTTCATTTCTATCACTTTGCATGAGCTGCTTTCAAACTGCTTTGTTTTACAACTACATTTCCTGTGGACTTAGAATTTAGTTTTGTTTCAAAGTTATGCTAAGAATATATTTTAATACATTAACGTTAATATATTTTACACTATAATTAATTTATGGTATAGAATACAGACTTCTATGGTTTGGAAGACAAAGGTTTTTTAAAAAAAGTTTGTGAATATATCACAAAAGGCAGAGAATTCCAGTTTTGGGATGAATATTGATAAATTTGACATAAATTTAAATTATGGAAAATATTTTTGATGGAAATTCTGGAAGAAGAAAAAATCAGAAAATGTCCTGGTAACTTTTTGCCAGGACATTTTCTGTGTTTTTATAGAATTCCCAGCAGAATTTTTTTGGGGGTAATTTAACTTTTTTTTCCCCCGTAATTTAACAGTTTTCCGTTTAAAATTTAACATATACAAGAATATAATCCCACTTCTAACTCATGATTATATATTTTCAGTTTTAAATTATCAGATACTTCCTTGAAAAAAATAGTTTTGTCTGTAGAAATTTTAAATCCCCTTTTAAAAGACCAATCTTCTGTATTATTGCTTCCTGTATTTAACAATGAAATCTAAATTGGTGCCCCTCTTCCAGTTTGCTCCATCATCAGCAAATAAAGAAAAGCCCATTCACTCTCCAGATTATCAAAAATATCCATCATAATATAAAAAAAACAAAGGACTCGCTATACTTCCCTGAGGTGCTCCATTTTAAACAAAAATATTTTTCTGTTCTTTATGTAAGATTCAAACCAGTTGACTGCTGGACCGGAGAGTCCGACCCAACTCTCCCGTCGATTCAGTAAAATGTTGAAACCATTAATCCCAACTAACTTCACAACTTTTCCTGTTTTTATTTTGCTGTTTCAGATTAAAAGACATGAACAATAATCATTTGTTCCCATGAAGCAGCTGATATATTTGTAACATGAAATTCTCACAAAATGAACAAAAACATAAAATTACTTCGTTTGGATCAGAAACGACTCATTTGTACAAAGTTTAAAAAAGGAAATTCATTATTTTCATCTGCCCAGATGCTGAAGTCAAAAATGTTAATGAATAATAAATCCTTGTTTTTACAAATTTTAATTGTCAAAAGTAGAAAAAAATCGGAAAGATAAGAAGAACACAGATGATCAGATCATCTCCAGTTTCCTGACTTTAAATGTAAAAATAATAAATTCACCAAACCAGAAAACTATCAATCATAAAACCAATCAATCATCTGATCAATAAGGATGAATTTGT
>NW_015115482.1:50907-69532 GCF_001443285.1 Poecilia latipinna
TTCTCTCCTGTAGAAACTTTCTGAACTTACTTTTACTCTGATTTGCTTGTTGTTTCGTCCTCCAGCAGTTTGTGTCTCTAGTCGCTCAGTTCTCTCTCTGTTCTCCTTGTTCAGTGTTAGTTTGATTTCAGTCCGAGATGAAAATGATCCACGTGCGTTTCCTCCGTCTTTTCTCTCTAAACCGTTTCCTGTTTTCCCCGGATGTTCCTGTTGGAGTCACTCCGCCCCAAGAGGATTTTCTCTTCTTCTTCTTCTTCCTTTTTATTTTTCTTCTACTGCTTTTTTTCTTTTTCTTGGGGGTTGGCAACAACGTTTAGTAGCATTACCGCCACCTGCTGGTATGGAGTGTTGATCGAGGTGGTCTGATTCATACTATTTATTCATGTAAACATATCCTCATGTTTACCTATATACAACTAATCAAATTTCATTTAATAATTTATTTTTCTTTAAGGAGGTACCAAGATGGTGGACTGACAAGCTGCATCTGTCAGAGCTCCGTGTGAGACCAACTTTCTGGCCCAGTAATGTGTATTTCCACCCGAATGTTCATGATGAATTCCCAGAAGCTCTCAAAGAATACAAAATCCCCAACTGCTGCACTTTTAAAGCAACAACAGACTCAGAGACCGATGGACCATGACTACGCTGAATCTCAAATATCCACGTTGCCGAAGCGTGATGGTGATGAAGATCCGGCTGCCTCAACTCTGACCGGTAAGAAAACCAAGCCAACAGAAGACAACGCAGATGCGAAAGTATCCAACACTATTATTGAGGCAATATTGAGTCTGCAGGCAAACGTAACTGAAATGGAGACACAATTAGAACATATCAGACAGCAAAACTGTCAAGCTAGCACTCTGGCTAACCTAGCAAAGGCTCATGGCTAACCTAGCTAAGGCTCATGGATAACCTAGCAAAGGCTCATGGCTAACCTAGCAAAGGCTGATAGCTAACCTAGCAAAGGCTGATGGCTAACCTAGCAAAGGCTCATGGCTAACCTAGCTAAGGCTGATGGCTAACCTAGCAAAGGCTGATAGTTAACCTAGCAAAGGCTCATGGCTAACCTAGCAAAGGCTCATGGCTAACCTAGCAAAGGCTCATGGCTAACCTAGCAAAGGCTGTGCAACTGAATGCCGAGGAGCCAAAGGATTGCAAACAGAAAGTGGCTAAACTGGAGGCATCTAATGGAAAGTTACTGACAGAACATAATGAGATAAAGGAGAAATTAAGGGAACAAGAACGATACATGATGAGATGGTTTCTCCGACTGAGAGGTCTGAAGGAGAGGATAGATGAAAACATTAGAGAGACAGTAATAAAAATTATAGAAAAGATTGTCTCAGATCTGGATACGAAAATGGAGGATGCTGTGGATGTTGTGCACAGTCTGGGAAGGTAAGAAGGTAATTGAACCAGATCATCATGTTTGCACAAAGAAGAGTGAAAGAGCAGCTTTGGAGACGAAGCAACGACTGCAATGTGTAAAACTGAAGGCATCAGTTTTGCTGAGATGATTCCAAGGAAGATCTGGAAGACGGAAGACCTTCTTCAGGGATCCTCATGCTTATATTGAAGGAGCAACAAGAGGTCTAGATTAAAAAAGACTTTAAAGGTGGAAAATGTAGAAATGGTCTGGTGGCTCTAGTGAAGGCTGTGCTTTGTTAGTCGATTATTCGTCCACAGTTTTCAGTTTTTGTATAGTTTAATTACAGTTGATGTTTAATGTTAAAGTGTCATTTGGTTCATTAAATGTTTGGGGCTTGGCAAAAAGAAAAGCTTTATTTAAAATTTTCAAGGGGCAAAAAGCTAATAGTTTATTTTTACAAGAGACTCATTCCACAGAAACAGACTCTTCATTCTGGTCAAACCAACGAGACGACCAGATCCTGTTCAGCCACGGATCCCCAAGATCCGCAGGCGACAACTTCCTGGAGACGTCCTGACCCACCGGACCGACACAGAGGGTCACTGGTTGACAGGCGTGGTAACAGCTGAAGATGTTTTCGTTGTATTGATTAATGTATTTAGGTTCAATAACCGGAACCTGTTGATGTTGAATCACCTGCCCAAAGTCATTGCTGAGTTAAAAAGTCGATACTCTACAGAGTTTTTATTAATGGGAGGAGATTGGAGTCTGACCCAAATGAGTGGCTGGATAGATGGCCTGCTAGAATAGAGAGACCCCAGTATAATAAAATCACGAACCATTTTATAGCTAGTAATAATTTACATGAGATCTGGAGAGGATTAAATGCAGCCATTAAAAATGTCTCATGGTATAAAGCAAATGGAAGAAGTGAATCCAGGTTAGATGACTGGTTGGTCAGTGATGAGATTCTCAGTCACACAACCAAAACGCTGATATGCAAAGTCATCAGACCTCTGAGTTAACCTTAGAACCTTCTAAAACACAAACGTGTTAAAAAGGATTTTGGAAATTTAATGCAAAATTATTAGGAAATGAAGATTTCTGCATTAAAGTAAAAGAACTGATAAATGAGACAATAGAGGATGATTCAGTTGTAGGTTACATTAATAAGTGGGAATTTATTAAATTCAGAATGAGAAAAATTAGCATTAAGTTTAGTAAAAAAAATATTGAATAAGCAAAGAAGAGAGTATGAAAGTAATTAAAGAATTACATGTTTGTTGTAGCTCTAATGATTTAACACCTCAAAATGAGATTAAACTTCCTGAGTTTAATCTCATTTCACATTAGATCCCAGGCAAAGTGGATAGAAGCTGGTGAGAAAAATTATCCTTATTTTTTCAATTTGGAAAAAAGTCGTCAGCAGAAAAATTACATCTGGAGTGTCTTGATGGTGAGGAGGGTAAAGATCCTCAACCAGTTAAGATTGAGGTTCATTTATTCTACTCTAAATTATACACAACACATTTTTCAGAAAAAGATTGTAAATCCTTATTTAGTTCTAATCCACATTCAATCCTGCAGATTAGCAAAACTTACAAAGAACTTTGTGATGTGGAGCTTAAACTTGATGCAGCGGTTAAAAAAATGGCCTTGAATAAATCTCCTGCTCAGATGGCCTTACTGTCAGTTTTTATAAATACTAATGGGACGATGTTGGGTTTGTCTGAAGCGCTGAAGAATGAATTGAGAGAAAAGAACTGATGACAACAATGAAACAGGCAGTGATAACTGATCCCAAAAACAGGCAGTGATAACTGATCCCAAAAACAGGCAGTGATAACTGATCCCAAAAACAGGCAGTGATAACTGATCCCAAAAACCGGCAGTGATAACTGATCCCAAAAACAGGCAAAGACAAAAGAGAATTTAAGGCCCATTACTGAATACGGACTATAAGATACTTTCAGGTTCTATTGCACTAAGACTGAAAAATGGACTATCAGTGAGACACAATTCGGTTTTTAAGATGAAGACTCATAACATTAGACATGTTCTGGATTTATTAGATTATGCTGGTTATGTTCCTTTATTCTTAATACTTTGAAGTATTTTGGTTTTGGTGAAAAATTAAACATCAAGATGCTCCACTTTGACATAAGTAGCTGAGTTTCTTTAGGTCAGGGAACCTGCAGGACGTTTAATATTGAAAGAGGAATTAATCAGGGATGGGCAGCTATAGTTTACTCTGGCTGCAGAGGTTTTGGATATTTTATTTAAGAATGACATGACTGGTTTTGACATATTGGGAAACAGTTAATACTTCGTCAGTTGGCTGATGACACAACTTTGTTCTTGGAAAATTAAACATACATTCCTTTAGCATTAAATTAAGTTCTCCAAGGCTTCTGGATTAAAACTAGATTTAAATAAATGAATTATTTGATCTGAAGGATCGATCTACTCTATCAATATGTAACCTTAACGTGTGTAAAGATGTGAAATATTTAGCCATCGTTGTGACTAGATATAAAACATGTTCAGATGAGCTTAATATAAGCGACACGGTAGATAAATATAAACTCATTTTACATCAATGGCTGCAAAGAGACCTCTGGGTTTTCTGTAGAATATTAACTAAATGGACAGTTATTCTAGACTTATTTATCCAGCCTACTCTTTACCTTTAGCGGTTAAAATAAGAATGTTAATAGTTTAAATTTCAACTTTATTTGGAGAAATAAATGTCATTATATTGCAAAACAGGATCTGATTTAATCAGGATGGAGGCAACGCCACAGATTTTGATGTCATTATTGGGATGTTAAAAATAAAATGGCCTAAATTGTGTTTTCCCAGTTTGGTCTTTGAAAACTTGGGTGGACATGATTTCCTGTTAAGATGTGATTTTGATCTTAGATTACCAGTAAAACGCTCAGATTTCCATCAACAGGGTCTTTTGTACTGGAAGCTCATCTTCTAACAACATCACTAACCAATAGAATCAAGTCTTTCATCACAAGGAGCAACAGGAAACATTAATGCATCGTTGAATTCTGCATGTTTAATCTAAAGACATCAATGAAAAGAAACTTGACAACTTTTTGTTCTATAGGTTTTATTTTTGTTGTTTCAGATTAACAGGAGAACTTCATGAACAATGACCATTTGTTCCCAGGAATTTTATGTATATCTGTTTACATAAAATGTAATGGGTTGGAAACGGCTACATTTATGTAAATAACTATTCAATTGGAAGGAAATACATTATGTGGAAAAATGTTGAGTTTTTATTTTCTAATCTTTCACAAGTAAAATTGAAAGGCCAAGATTTCAATAACCAACCTAGAAATTAATTTACATCAAGTTGTTGAAAATAATAAACGTTCAAAACATTTTGGAGGAAAACAAAGAAATGAAAAAGTCCCCAGATGATCAGATCATCTTCAGTTTCCAAACTTTAAGAAACAATAAATTCACCAACTCAGCAAACTATCAATCATAAAACCAATCAATCATCTGATCAATAAGGATGAATTTGTTCTTCATGCTGAGATCATCAGAGCTGCTGTTTGATCACTGAGATCTTCATCGGTTGGATCGTTAATGTACCAAAAACAGAGAAGTATGGAAACATCTTCTGTGTGAAGGTGTGTGTGAAGGTGTGTATGTGTGTGTTAGTATCCAGGTCAGAGAAGGACAGCTTTCCTCTGTCCCAGTCCAGATTCACTCTGATCCTCTGGACTTTCTTCTGGATTGAGAGACCAGTGGGAGGAGCTGGTGGAGAATGTGCTGAACATTGATTTATAAAAAACAATCCAGACTCTATGACTCCTTTCCTCCTAGCAGATTCTTCCAACACACCAAGTTTCCAGTATGAACTTTTTCTAACATCAACATCCCAGCTGTGGTTCCCTGAGTCAAAACCCTCAGAACTCAGAACAGAGCAGTAATCAATCCTCTCTGGATTATCAGGAAGCTGCTGTTTCTCTCCAAAAATCGAACCGGTCAGATCATCATACAGATGGATCCATGGACCAGCCATGTTTGGGTCCAGAACCAGAGGAGTGTAGGTCACCATGGTCTCCATGTTGCTCCAGATGTTGAAGGCCAGGTTGCCCAGATGTTTGGCCTGGTCTATCAGAGCTCCTCAGGGCAGTTGTGGATCCTCCAGCAGGGGGCAGCGCTGGACTCTTTCCACTGCAGCCTTGTAGTTGTGCAGGAATGAGACGTCTGCAGCTCTCAGCTCCTCCTCTGTGGCTCTGACTGTGTCTGAAAGAGCTGCTATCTCTCTGCTCAGAGCCTCCATCTTCTCCTTCATCATCCCTCTCTGCTGCTCCTCTTCCTCCCTCAGTGCAGCCAGCCTGGCCTCCTCTTCCTCTGCTAGAAACTGATGAAGCTGCTTAAACTGCTCCCTAATCTGCCTCTCTGTGTGTCGGGCCTGGACCTCCAGGTGTTCTGCTGTCTGATCAAACTCCTCCTGAACTTTCTTCCTGAGCTCCAGCTTCTCCTTTAAAGGCTCCAGAGTTTCCTCAAGTTTCTTCCTGTGTTGCTGAGCAGCTTCATCGATGGGTCTGAATCTGTGCTTGGTGTGTTTTTCTGAATCTCTGCAGACGACACACACTGGCTGCTGATGGTCCAGACAGAAGAGTTTGAGTTTCTCAGAGTGCAGAGAGCAGAGACCCTCTGAAGCATTTTGGTTTCTCTGCTGTAGGAAAGACTCACACAGATTCTTCAGAGCCAGATTACAGGGAGGAGCATCTGATGCTGATCTTTTCCTACAAACAGGACATGAGCGACCAGTTCTTCTTCTCCAACATTTCTGCAGACATTCCTTACAGAAACTGTGGCTGCATGACAGAATAACCGGATCCTTAAATATTTCCTGACAGATCGGACAGCAGAGATCATCGTCTGATCTGGAAGCCATTTTGTTTCCTCGGAGTGAAGCTGAAACCACAGCAGACAGAAAGTTAAACCATGAAGTCACTTTCTCTCCTGTAGAAACTTTCTGAACTTACTTTTACTCTGATTTGCTTGTTGTTTCGTCCTCCAGCAGTTTGTGTCTCTAGTCGCTCAGTTCTCTTTCTGTTCTCCTTGTTCAGTGTTAGTTTGATTTCAGTCCGAGACGAAAATGATCCCACGTGTGTTTCCTCCGACTTTTCTCTCTAAACTGTTTCCTGTTTTTCCCGGATGTTCCTGTTGGAGTCACTCCGCCCCAAGAGGATTTTCTCTTCTTCTTCTTCGTTTTTATTCTTCTTCTACTGTTTCTTTTTCTTGGTTTATTGACGGTTGGCAACAAACGTTTAGTATCATTACCGCCACCTGCTGGTATGGAGTGTTGATCGTGGTGGTCTAATTCTTGCTATGTATGCATAGAAATATATCCTCATGTCTACCTATATACGTAATTTAATGTGCACACCATACACATATAAATATATATACTTTTACATGCATTTTTATACTATCAATTTATTTATCATGCACACATTTAAAAACACACCACTGCATCTAATCAAATTCCATTAAATAATTTACTTTTCTTTAAAAATGTAATAACTATTTATATGCTTACCATCCAAATTCTTCCTCAGAATATCTAATAAATTAACGTTTTCCTTAATTCTTTCAAACTCTCTTCTTGTGTATCTTCTGTGTTTGATATGTATGACATTCTAATACAACATGCTTTTTTGTTTCATATTTTCCAGTGATCACATTTGCCCATATTATGCTTTTGAATTTTAAAGTGTATTGTTAAATCGTGTCTGTCCAAATCTCAACTTTCAGTCTTTCCTTCTTTCTCCTACAGCAGGTAGGAAACTACAACACAGAGCATTCTGGGTAATTAAAACCAAATCAAATATCTGAATCTAAAGCTAGCAGGAGAAATGTCTCGTAGTTCTTTTTTTACTAAAAGCAAAATAAATTCTTGAACCATTAAAATCTAACCCCACTCTGTTATTTTATTATTATTACTATTGGTTTTCATGAACAATAAAGTTTCACGCTGTGACTTCTTCAGAGGTTTCCGTTTTGTTGCCTTCAGTAGTTCTTGGTGCAGCGCCTCCACAGGCGAGGAGGGGAACAGAGTTTTGAAAAGATTTGGTCGGTTTGACTCGGTGCAGATTGGAGGTGACCCACAGAGCCTGGAAATGTATCAAATGTTGAAATTTTCGTCCCAAATGAAACCAAATATTTCTAACTGTGAGATGGGAAAACAACTTTAAGCTGAAACGTTTTGGATCAGTTCCAGTAGAGATGCAGAGTACAATCTGTTGAGGCCTCATATCATTCTTCAATCTATAGAAACACAAGAATAGATTAAACATAGTCATTTTACAGTTTCAGGATTCCATAGAACCAGTTGATACAAATTGAGAAACTAGGAAGTGTTTTGCTAATCAAAATTACCTGATCAAAAACGTTTTAAAGAACCAAGAACAACATGTAGAGCTTTGAGGCATCACTGCCTCTGTTAGGTTCATGAATTAACAAGAAAGAAAGATGTGAAGGGAACACTTCTGCTAATCTAATAATTAGCACAGTTAGTGCTTTTGCTAACTTTGAAAACTTTTTTCCACATTTAGCTTCCCCTAAATTCTAAAGCACTAATTTGCTGTTTTGTAAGCCTTTAGTTGAATAAAGTTGAATGTCTGTGTGATGGACTGAGTTAAAAACAGGAGGAGTCACAGGATATATTAGAAAAATAGTTTCTTTTTATTTTAACCCAAAGATTATAAATGTCAAAAAGATAAACTGAGCTCAAAAGAGATTAAAGAAACAAAACTGTACTCAGGTAAAAGTGTAAACAAACTGGCTGCACAAATAAACATAATTGATCTAACAATGAAATGACACACAGGGGTTTTATATACACTGGCTGATCAGAACGATTAACACACAATAAAGGTAACTAAACATAAAACAATTACAAATTACACAAAACAACCAACAGTACAGCTAAGTTTAAACTCAAGACCCAAAAATGAAAATCAAATATATTAAACTTAATACTAATATTTACTTAAATACAAAACTTATCTAAACAAAGAAACTACAAATTCCCCCTGCCAGCAGGAACTAGTGGTGCAGTCCAATCAGTATTTAAGCCTGCTGAGCCTTGGCCTCTATCTGTTGTCTGGCCACTCCAGGTAAGTACTGGTGAAACAAAGAATTTAGTCTTAAACAAATTAAATTTTAAGTTGATATAAATACATATGCTAAATGTGTCCGTTAACAAAAAGAACAAATGTATCCAAATCAACCAATAAATGTTTTACTGAAACTGAAGTGTTTGTATGAAAAAATAACTTGTGCATAAGAGTTACCGACTTTAAACTTCAGAGCGTGACCATGGATTTTGCCGTCAGTGTTGAAGCTTTTGTTATAAGCTCCTAAGAATTCTTTATATATGTAGATGTTTATATTCGTGCTCTTATTATGAAGTTTCCACTTGTGAGAATTATGTTAAAATAACTTTTATGGTTTCCTCACTTGAGTTATGTCCCATTTTGCCATTTTGTAACGGTAAAACCAAACATGCTGGAGCTTGAGCTGGGTTGCTAGGCAACATGGTGAGCTCAGCTGGGGTTGCTAGGTAACCAGCAGTGCCTGTTGATTTGTGACTCAACATGCTGAAAGACTGACACCAAAATAGACTTATTGGCAAAAAACAGCTGTGTGGTTTTGTTTTAGGCACTCAACAGTTTTAGGCATAATTAAAAGGATAAAAACGTCAAAAATGTTTCATATCAAATATTGATATTGGCCTAAATTTTAAGATCAGTGCCCCGACGATTCAAATATTGTATTTTATTACATGAAAAGCATGTAATATGGCTACAAATGGCTACAAATGGCTACAAATTTGGTTTGTGGGGCTGTGACCAATATGGCCCCACATTTTGTTCTTGGTACAAGGGGGAGCAAAACACTCAAAAACCAAAAACAGCAAATCAAATTTAAAATGTTTTATTACAAAAAACAGCCACTTTCATTAGTGACAGAATAAAAACAGTCCTGTTTTTTTAACAATCCAAGGTTCAATAACTGTCCTAAGAAGAAAGTCGCCAATCTGAGGCCACCAGTTGGGTTCCACTTGTCACTCTGCTCCAGGTGAAGGCGATCCGCCTGTAATGTGCTCGTTTGCCGATCCCTAGCTGACTCTGCGACGCTCCAGCACTGTTCTGCTCTTTGGCATGCCATGCACCTTTCAGACCGATCCAGCTAAAAGAAAGAAGCAGGAAAGCGCCATCATCCCCGCACCCAGACGCCGTCGAGGGACATATTCCCTGCCGGAACTCTAATCGAAGTGGAGTGCTATTTACGGGCGCGGATCCTCTGCGCTGGACCGTAGGTTCACCTCTCGGTGCTTTGCGCCTGGCGTGCAGATTCCGTCCGCCCCTCGCTCGGCAACGCATCCGTCTTTGTCGCTTGCAGGATCAGTCCTCTTCTCCTTCCATCCGAGCTCCTTTTATTCTGGCTTCAATCAGCTTCTGCTGACACCTGAGCAGGAGGGTTTCCGCCTCTTTAAGCGGCCGCCTTCAGTCCAGTGCGTTTGGGTTGTTAAAGGGAAAAACAAAAACAATCAAAACCTGCAAAGCACAACAAAAAATTAAGAAAAGAAAGCAATCATATTTTATCATGTGCAACAGGGGAAGGCGGGGTTATTGTCATTGTTGAGGAAACACTGCAAAAAAACAAACTTTGACATCCGGAGCTCAGCAACACAAACCGACGTGACGAGCTTTTGCTGCTCCTTTTTAAATCTCTGTTTGGTCAGAAGAGACGTTTGAACTTCTTCTCTTCCTGCTCTGCCTACATGAAGCCTCTGTTTCAGTTCCTCCTAGATATTTGGGGTCATAGTTCAGATTTTATCTCAGCTTTTGTGAGGTAATCAGCTGCATCTTGTTGTAGAAACACCTTGTTTCCATGGTTACCATCATAAAAACTGTTGGGACAAAAAGAGCTAGAGATGTATCCAAAGTGCACACAAGAGTGTTATCTTACAACTGTTTTTTTTTGCACATTTTTATGAATTTATTTGAAATAGTCTGAAATATATGTGCAAATTTTGTAAATTTCTCAAACTATTCTCTCTTTCACACTTCTTTTAACCTGGATATCCTATTTTTGATATCTGTACAATATCTTTCCGTTGTAATAAATTTGCCCCAACTGTACAGTTTTATTTTTTATGATCTTTCACCTTTTTATGTGAGTCTCCATGCTTCCCTCAGTCTGTCACTTTATTGCTGATAAACCTGAATTTTCTCCCATCATTTCCTCTGTAGCATTAATCATATCTGGCCCAAAAGTTGCTTTAACAAACTGATATTAGGTTATTTTCTCTAAGCAGGTGCAGGTGATTGTCAGTAAAACAAGGTATTTTTCTAAATGTTCCAAGCATTTTCTTCCCAAAAAATATTACATTAAAATTAATAAAATATAGTCTATATTTCCTCTTTGCTCTTTATTGGTGATAATAATTCAGTTAAAATAGAATGATGATATAATTTTAATTTATTAGCTTCATTAAATGAACCCAGGCCATAATAAAATAGCCTGGAGATCAACTGTTTTCCATGTATTTGCTGCTGAAGCAAAGTTACAGCCAGGCTTCTCTCCAGCTTTTAAGTCCAGTAGTTAAACTCATCCCCATCTCTGACATTTTGATCTTCAGCGGCCCGCCTCCTCCATTATTCTCCCATCAGTTAACCAGCACAGGATGCAGAGTCTGTAAACGTGCAATAACTCCGAGGAAACCCTCCATCTTTTACCAAAGGAGGGCAAACTAATTAATTCAAGTTTATTACCCACTGTTTGATCAACCAGAAATCTTCCCCAGCTGTTCTATCACCAACTTCTTCTGCGCTCTGCCCCACATTAGCATCTAATTTGTTGAAGGCCTTAGCTCCTGCTAGCTTACTGAGTGTTTCACATGCAGAAGGAAGAAGATACTTCTCATTACACATGGACTCATTCAGTGTTGAAAGGTTGACACATAGGCATACACACACCACTTATCTTTTTGAGCACAACCACCATTCCTGAACTCCACTCAGTTGGCTCCTCAGTTCTGCTGATCATGCCAAACTGTCCATCAAAGGAAGTGGATCCTTCTGGATATCTTTACTGAATATGGTTGAGCCCCTGGTTTCAATCTGATGACATAAGGCTGTCTCACCTCTCACAGGCCACTGCATAGCTTTGGATAGCCCTTTAGGCAAATGGAGAATCTTCTAGAAAGAGCCTTTGTGTTACATAACTGGGGTGGACAATGTATAATGAGGTGAAGTACCGGGTTTAGATCAGGTCACTATGCATCCAAATTGAGACAGTGTTTCTTCATGCAATGCAGTCTCCACAGGTATATCTTTGTATTTACTGGAATAAATTGGTTCATTGTTTCATTCATTGACTCTGTGTTTTTTCCTCACATCAACAAACAGGAAAGTGATCTTGAGGTTATCTCCAACAGTTAGGAGGGGGCAACTGGATGTGAGATGTTTGGTGATCTGGAACCTTGAGTGGAACCCCACAGAAACAACCCATCGTCAACCTGCTAAGAACAGGTAGGCAGAAACCTGTTTATTTATACTAATCAGTTATTTCCAAATCGAGAGTCTTTGTCTGTGGTGTACATTCAGAGTCCAGTGGATGTTTGTTTGAAGCTCATTGAGAAATTATTGTGATTTATTCTTGTCTAAAATAACGTTGAAGAGGCTCAGAAGATAAAATCCCCTCAAAATAATGAGGGTGGCAGAATCCCGAGGAAAAACTCCTTGAATTGTTTATTCTGGGTGTGACAAGATCCCCTATTGCCCAACAAAACAACAACACAGGGATTGGCATGTCGTATTGAGTGTCATGGTTGGGGATCACTAAATGCTTTGGGGTTCTAGAGAACCTCTGGGGTGGTATTCCCTAAAATACTGTATTTAATCGATTTATTAAGTGAGATGAAAACAAGCAGTGTCCTCTATGAGGATTGGATATCATTGAATCCTATTTGGGCATGTTGGACAGAATGTGGGTGAGTGTGTGTGGCTGTCCCCTGACGGTGTAACTTGATCATTGTGTCCTGAAGTTGAATAATGGACAGAATGTGTGTGTGAGTATGGGGCCGTCCCCTGACGGTATAACTTGATATTTTACACTTTTTGTTATGGCAGTTTTTGTCCTATAATCATTTAAAAATAGTTAGAAAATTATGCATTATCCATGTCATTTTCTTTCAATGCTGGTTCCTAGATTGTTTAGATAAATAATTTTTAAATGGGTTTAGCAGCTGCCACAAACAACAACTGGTAAGTGATCACTAATATCATACACTAATAATCCACTTATTGAACTGTTATGTATTAAATCAGTAAATATTTTATTTATTAATGTGATCCTGTTAGGTCTTGTAATTTTAGGGAAAGAGCTCAGACTGCATATAGCGTTCAATATTAAAATCACCACCGGTTAAAAAAAAAGACCCAGTACATGTAACTAACAATTAATTTTTTTTTTTTCATATATATTTCAACTGTTAAGCACTCCACATATCTTTTACCACTTTAGTCATGTTTTCCAGTATTGTATATCGAAGATTGCTGTCCAAATGTACAGCTACTCTCCCGCCAGTCTTTCCGTCTCTGTTAATATAACTAATTTCATAACTGTCTAGTTAAAGTCCGTCTTGATATTAACCCAGGTTTCAGAAATGGTTATGACACTGAAAGGCTTAATGAACTGGCATAGACAAACTTTGATTCTGTTAAAATTAACATATAAGCTTCTGCTGCTGAAATGATGGAAAATCGAGTTGTATTGCTGAGTAGAATAGTAGCAACACTTGTTAACAATATTATAGATAAAGTTATTTTCTGGATCCAAATCCAGCAACAGCTGGAGTCGGATGGATAGAGCCTGAAGGAGAGAGGACAGTTCCCTGTGGAGCCCCATGTTGCTGACAACACTGTCTGACACACCAACTGTGGTAGATAGTCAACAATCAGGACACCAGGGGGCTCCACCTGCATCACCATCAGTTTCTGACCCAGTAGAGCCGGACGGATGGAGCTGAATGTGCTGGAGAATCAAAGAACATGATTCTCTCAGAGCTGGTCCAGGTGAGCGTTTACACAGTTCAGCAGGAAGATGATGGCGTCCTCAACTCCCAGTCTGGGCTGCTAGGAGAACTGCAAGGGGTCCAGTGTGGTTGGACCAGAGTCCGGAGCGGCTCCAGGACCAGTCTCTCCAGGGTCTTCATGATGTGGGAGGTCAGAGGTCACAGGAGTCCTTGGAGTCACAGGGTCGCTGCGTCTTTGGTACCGGAACAATGCAGGATGTTTTCCACGTCACAGGGATCCTCTGTAGGCGCAGGCTCATGTTGAAGACATGTGCTCTGCTTCCCCCTGCTGGACTGGAGGGTGTACTGCATGTCGCCCCATTACTCACATTAGAAAACTTTTAATTTTTACCAATATTAGTGGCAAATAAACTGTAATAAACTTATACAGGTTCACATATGGCCAGACTTTTTATTGTAGTTTATCTGTAACAGGTTAATATAACAAATAACCAGCAGATCAGTAAACACTGTGTTGATGTGAAGTCAAGCAGAAAGGCCTGAACTTTCCACATTTTGGTGTTGGAAGGATTTTTAGCTGCAGATTCATGAAGCCATTAATCCCAACAAACCTGATAACTTTATCTGTTTTATTTGGTTTTATTTTTGCTGTTTCAGATCAACAAGAGACATTCAGGAAATATAATCATTTGAAATAGATTATTTTTTATTTCTTTCCAGAGAATGAAGATGAAGTAATAAATTTATGTTTCTAATTTTGTTTATCTGGGATTTTTGTGTACATTTATTTTGTTTACCAGTCAAGAAGTGCAGATGGTTGGACACATGTTGTGATGAAAAAGTTGTTTTAACTTTCTAATCCTTTATAAATAAAACAAACAGCAAAAGTTAAACTCACTGAAGATTTTGGTGGTTTGATTTTAAAAAGTCTTGAAAAACAAACACTCTTACAAGGTATTAATATGTTTACTAAGCTTCTCATTGTTCTTTCAATGATCTAATAGTAATTTATTTACATAAATCTGTAAATAATAAACATTCAAAACATTTCAGTAAAAAACATACAGAAATGGAAAAAGTCCCCAAATGATCAGATCATCTCCAGTTTCCTGATTAAAAACAGAATTTAAAAAGGAGAAATTCAACAGACCAGCAAACAATCATAAAACCAATCAATCATCTGATCAATAAGGATGAATTTCATCTTCATGCTGAGATCATCAGAGCTGCTGTTTGATCACTGAGATCTTCATTGGTAGGATCTTTAATGTTTTATTAATGTAGAAGTATGGAAACATCTTCTGTGTGAAGGTGTGTGTGAAGGTGTGTATGTGTGTGTTAGTATCCAGGTCAGAGAAGGACAGTTTTCCTCTGTCCCAGTCCAGATTCACTCTGATCCTCTGGACTTTCTTCCGGATTGAGAGACCAGTGGGAGGAGCTGGTGGAGAATGTGCTGAGTATTCACCTAAATAGCACCAAATATTAAAAGATCCAGACTCTATGACTCCCTTCCTCTCTACAGACTCTTCCAACACACCAAGATCCCAGAATGAACTGTCTCCAACATCAACATCCCAGCTGTGGTTCCCCGAGTTAAAACCCTCAGAACTCAGAACAGACCAGTAATAATCAATCCTCTCTGGATTATCAGGAAGCTGCTGTTCCTCTCCTAAAGTCAAACTGGTCAGATCTTCAGACAGATGGAGAAATGGACTAGTCGTGTTTGGATCCAGAACCAGAGGAGTGTAGGTCACCATGTCCTTCATGTTGCTCCAGATGTTGAAGGCCAGGTTGCCCAGATGTTTGGCCTGGTCTATCAGAGCTCCTGAGGGCAGCTGTGGATCCTCCAGCAGGGGGCGGCGCTGGACTCTTTCCACTGCAGCCTTGTAGTTGTGCAGGAATGAGACGTCTGCAGCTCTCAGCTCCTCCTCTGTGGCTCTGACTGTGTCTGAAAGAGCTGCTATCTCTCTGCTCAGAGCCCCCTCCATCTTCTCCTCCATCATCCCTCTCTTCTGCTCCTCTTCCTCCCTCAGTGCAGCCAGCCTGGCCTCCTCTTCCTCTGCTAGAAACTGGTGAAGCTTCTTAAACTGCTCAACAATCTGCCTCTCTGTGTGTCGGGCCTGGACCTCCAGGTGTTCTGCTGTCTGATCAAACTCCTCCTGAACTTTCTTCCTGAGCTCCAGCTTCTCCTTTAAAGGCTCCAGAGTTTCCTCAAGATTCTTCCTGTGTTGCTGAGCAGCTTCATCGATGGCTCTGAATCTGTGCTCGGTGTGTTTTTCTGAATCTCTGCAGACGAGACACACTGGCTGCTGATGGTCCAGACAGAAGAGTTTGAGTTTCTCAGAGTGCAGAGAGCAGAGACCCTCTGGAGCTTTTTGGTTTCTCTGCTGTAGGAAAGACTCACACAGATTCTTCAGAGCCAGATTACAGGGAGGAGCATCTGATGCTGATCTTTTCCTACAAACAGGACATGAGCGACCAGTTCTTCTTCTCCAACATTTCTGCAGACATTCCTTACAGAAACTGTGGCTGCATGACAGAATAACCGGATCCTTAAATATTTCCTGACAGATCGGACAGCAGAGATCATCGTCTGATCTGGAAGCCATTTTGTTTCCTCGGAGTGAAGCTGAAAACACAGCAGACAGAAAGTTAAACCATGAAGTAACTTTCTCTCCTGTAGAAACTTTCTGAACTTACTTTTACTCTGATTTGCTTGTTGTTTCGTCCTCCAGCAGTTTGTGTCTCTAGTCGCTCAGTTCTCTCTCTGTTCTCCTTGTTCAGTGTTAGTTTGATTTCAGTCCGAGACGAAAATGATCCACGTGCGTTTCCTCCGACTTTTCTCTCTAAACTGTTTCCTGTTTTCCCCGGATGTTCCTGTTGGAGTCACTCCGCCCCAAGAGGAGTTTCTCTTCTCCTTCTTCGTCTTTTTTTCTTCTTCTACTGTTTCTTTCTTCTTTTTCTTGGTTTTATTGACGGTTGGCAACAAACGTTTAGTAGCATTACCGCCACCTGCTGGTATGGAGTGTGGATCGTGGTGGTCTAATTAAGATACACTGCTGAGCTCAATCCGTCACATTTTTTTTTATTCTAATACATGTCTGCTGAATGTAGAGGGCGAGGAACCGACGGATTACTAAAACCCGCAACTCCCAGACTGACTTTTACCACCCTCCCAAATTTATTTAAAATATACTAGTAGGCCTACTGTAATTTTATTTTATATTTCATAGGTAGATATGAGGATATGTTTATATGTATAAACATACGTCATTTAATATACACACCCATACATATAAATATACATACTTTTATATGTATTTTTACAATATCCATGTATTTATCATTCACACATTTAAAAACACACCACGACATTTAATCAAATTCCATGAAATAATTTAACTTTCTTCAAAAAACAAAGAGCTATTTTTATATGCTTGCTATCCAAATTCTTCCTCATAATATCTAATAAATTAACATTTTCCTTAATTCTTTCAAACTCTCTCTTCATGTATTTCCTCTCTTTTCATATTCATGACATTCTGATACAACATCCTCTGTTTCATAATTTCCAGTGCTCACATTTGCCAGTATTGTGCTTTTGAATTTTAAAGTGTATAGTTAAATCCTGTCTGGCCAAATATCAACTTTGTTATCAGTCTTTTCTTCTTTTTTCTTTATTTAACAATCTTTTTAATTTTATTAAACTGTCTTCCTGTTTTCCTTCATCCCACCTTTTTTGCTGTTTTTCATCAGTTTGTCTTTAACAAAACTCTTTCCCTCAGATTTACTTTAGCTGAACAACTAAAAGGATTTTGAATTTCCCTCATTGCCATTTTATCTGCCTTCTAATTTCCTACAATATGTTCCATCCTACTGTCTAATTATATTTTAAACATAATGCAGAGCTTGAATCTGAACATATAGTTTTTTAATGGTTTTATATCTCATATCTATTGTAAAGCTAATAATATTGCCATCAGTTCTCCTGTGTATACTGATTATCCATCTGTAGTTTGTTTTCCTATTTTTATATTAATTTCTGGTACTACACTCTAAAATGCTTTACTCAACTCTCAATGAATTGTTAATTCAACTCAAGTAATGTGAGTAATGTACATGTTTGGCCTGAGAAAAATGAACTGGATTTTTTTTTGTTACTGGAGCGAATGCTTCAGCTCAGCAGTGCGCATGCGCAGCAAAGTGCCGGATGCTTCCAGAATGTTCGCTGATGCTTGAATAAGCAGCGCTTCATTAAAGGTGAGTTATTCGTCTTTAGTAAATTTTCATGTGTCATGTTGCCTTTACTACTCGCATGTATAGTTACAGGTTGATTTTTCTCAAAAATGATGAAGCATAAAAGTCTTCACAGACTAATATGCTAATGTTAGCATGGGCTCATGGGTCATACATTAGCTAAAACCTTAGACATCATATACGTATTTATGTCTATGTATGCCACGAGAGGTGGTGACGTATTTCCGTTTGGATTTATTCCACATAGATTGGTTCCGGGTCCTGCTGACTCCTATTGTTTTCAGCCAAAGTTGCAAGATCTGTACCATGAAAAAGACGCAAAACTTAAAACATCTGCGAGCTGCTGGTACAACAACTGAGTTTTGTGGTGTGCCATTGTGTCCAGTAATTAGCCGGTACCATCCGGTGCTTAGTTTTTTCATTTTCCAGCTGATATCAAGGCGACAGCGGACTGTAGCCAAAACTTAGCCACTACAGCTAACACGCGGTTTGTAGCTGCCTGCTATTTCAAACTTGAAATAGCAGTTTAAAGGGAGCTGTTCGTGCTTCGTTCGGTGGAATAATTTGTTGGAGGAAAATAATGCCGGAGGAACTCCACTGCTACGGGAACAGGCTGAGAACAGAGGCAGCGATTCGGCACAAGGTAAGTCAATACGTGTGTTAATGTATGAAATTGTTTATAGGCAACTCCTTAGCTTTTGTTTATATGGCAACTATATAAAATACATTTAACATGCAGTCGGAGCGATACCGAGCAGGTAATTTAATAACAGCCGAGAGCAGCAACGCCTCAGCCCGATCCAAACCACACAGGTAGTCGGTCAGATTAACGTCCAAAACCTTCACTTTACAGCCGTTTAAGTTTCACCGATCCACATGAAAAACCACCGAACAAATTGTTCAAATCA
>NW_015115483.1:0-26538 GCF_001443285.1 Poecilia latipinna
AAAAACAAAAAAGGAAGTTAATTGGAAACAGCGGCCGAATTCCACCATAACCAGGCTTGATTGTACTCTAAAAGGTCATCTTATTGTGAAGGTGTGTGAAAGTTTTTCTAGTGCAGTTTGGATTCTGTGAACCACATGGCCTGCAAAGATCACCAGCTTTCTTTTCAAGGCTACGGATAAATAATTCAAGATGTGAAGCAAGCAAGATTTGAAAGTAGGGCCCTACTTTCCTGGCTACATAAACCTCGTCTCTTAGAAAAAAAGGAGACGGAGATGAGCAACGGCAGAAAACATGACAAAACTATTACTTGAACACGTATAGAAAAATGTCACTTTTTCTCTATTTAGATTAAGCTTTCAGTCTACATACCCAAAGGTAGTAGGTGAACTGCAGCGCAAAGATGGCGATGCCTTCGTTGTCGAAGGAGCCCGCCACAGAGCGGGAGATGTAGCCCGGGACGATGGCGATGAAGCAGGCTGCCAGCAGCCCTGCGCCCTGGTTCCACAGCTCCCGCGTCAGCAGGTAGGTGGAGATGGCCGTCAGGCCGCTGAACACGGGCGCCAGGAACACACACACATCCCGGATGTGCACCGTGACGTGAAGCAGGTTGAGGATGTAGTGGATAAGGCCGGCGGTCACCATGAGCCCTGGGTAGACCTGAGGGCAGAGACACACACACACAGATTAGAGCGACCAAAAAAAAACAAAAAAAACATGGCAGGTGAGTTGAAGAGGCTGTGAGAGGATTCACAAGACAATTTCACACAACATAAGCTTGGTGTATTATATTTTACAGTTTACCATAGAAATTATAAAGCAACTGTCAAACCCATGCATAGACTTTCCTATCTTAAAAAGTTGCAACAGATCAACATATCACAGCCTGTTAGAACGAGCGGTCGCTGATGTGTGGTGCAGGGAATAAAACAAGTACAACAATCAGGCTCTTTGCACATGACATTCAATTTGGGCTTCCAGTTGAACAGAAGTGCACACACCTCCATATTGCACATACGGATTGGATGTGGTGAGACAAATCGGATCAATTTTGTTCTCCGGTTGAAGTTCAAATCCTAAATGTAAGTGGCAGATTTAGAAATAGAAATAATCCAGTTTAGTTATAATGGAAAAGACGTCAACTTTACGACACAATTTTATAATGGTTGCGGCAGAAAACATGTAAATTTTTAAAACTGTTTTCACTGTGACACAAAGTGACCAGTAGAAACACAGATTGTGTTTCCTGCTCAACACTGTGGCTAAACTGATTGTGGAGATGCAGGTAAAAAAAAAAAAAAATCTGAAGATTTGGCAACCTTACTGTTTAATACATGATATATTATGATATACTATAAACTTTATTGCTAAACAAATAAATCAAAATTTAAAAATTATTTAATGAGAGGGAAAGATGGATAAAATCTATTCTAGGATAATGAATTATTTTTGCTTATCGGTTTTAAAGCAATAAGGATTATATCGTACAAATCACGTTTTTATGTAAATACTGTGCTGCAGTGAAATTGTGGCATTTTTAATTGAGGTTGCCCAAGCAGTCGATGACTATACTCCTTTTACGAGGAGGAAGAAAAAAAAAAGAGAGTAAAAAAACCCCAGCAAATGAGCAGTTTGGTAGCTTTTTGCAAGTTCTGCAATTTTGTTTCTTCCAAAGGCAGCAGCTCTGGCCTTAAAACTCAAACTCCAAGTTGAACATAAGTTCACACCTGCAGATTGCTTTTATAATGACTTATAAAATACAAAAAAGAAACCCAGTTTGTTTACAACTGTAAGGAGCTTCCAATGTGTTGAAAAAAGGCCATTGTTTCTAATAACTTTAATGCTCTTACAATATGTCTGTAGTGCGCAACCATTATTATAATTTTTTTAGCAAAGAGACCTTTTAAAAGGTTCAAATACACAGTCCCACGTCCCGTCTTCACAAATTCAGTGTAGTGGAAAATCTTCTATTTGTTAGTTTCTAATTCTCTTAAGACTCAGTGTGGCAGAACAGCAGATCTAATGTGTTAATTTCTCACAAAGTCTCACTGATTCAGACAGAAAATAAAATACTTCTGCTCTGTATTTGTTCAAAAACAGTCAGTAACTAATTAAACATAACATTTAAGATTAGCTTTTAGTCACTGGTAAATTTGAAGCTTGGTGGGTGAGCTGAGAACGGGCACAGCTGGGTGTTACAGTCTTTTAAATCCTCCACTTTCCCTGTAGGCCCATTAGCTCAGCTGATTTAAAAAGACCAAGTTGACAGCTGCAAACGGGCTTTGTGTTAACTTTCTTCATTAATGCATGATTTGTGTATAATAACAGCTCTTTTGAAAAGCTGCAGCTCATAAATGCAAATAAAATTCAGTATAAACCAAACTATCTGGGGCGTTTTTAGAGGTGAGGGGAACAATTACAGTAAATATTTCAGCTTAAAATGAATCTTCCATCATATTTATGGATTCGCTTTAGTCCAGATCAACCTTGCAGCAGAAGGATAATCTTGACAAACTAGTTTAAAAAGCGCTGAATGAAAAAAAAAAAAAAAAAGGCAGCATTTCTTCAGCAGAATGTATGATTATTAGCTCCTCCTGCTGAAATCGAATTGTGGCCCGTGTAGGTGAGGCCTCGTGCCCCCGTCTCCTCCAACCATGAGAGACGATCCAATTAGAGCCTGTTGTAGTGTACTAGAGATGTCAGATGCAAAAAAGGTTATGCATAAAAGTAAGTGATCTCTAATGTGTATTCAGTGTAGCCTCAGTCTATACTCTACTTCTCCTAATACACTCGTGTCTCTATGTTTCTAATTAGCCTACAAGATCCAAGCTTCGCCAGCCAATCTATTTCAACGAGAGCCGACTCTCTCTCTCTTGACTCAGAGGATTTGATTATGTCTATTGGAACAAATTCCCATCATTCCCTGCATTAATCTTATAATTATTAGCTAGTTTGAACTCTGTATTGTGACCTAGATGAAGGAAAAGTGCTACTGTTTAAAATAGGGCTTACAAAATAAAAATAAAAATATAAAAAGATCTAGTTTGGCTTAAATGTTTTGGTTTTCAAAATGAATATATGCTAAAAGTACAGAGTTCTCATTATGAAATGTTGAAAACCTAACAAAAGCCCTCACAAATTATGTATTTCAATTGTCCTTGTGGAGACAAAGAGTGGGTTATCGGCTTGACAGCCCGCTGTTGTTACAGGCTGGCACATTAAAGAGGCTTTCCTTTCTTATTTGCAGCTCAGAAAGAAAGAGCAACTGACAGCCATCCTCTGGGGAGAAGAGGGTGGGCCGGGGAGAAAAGGGAATAAAAAGACAAGGCCAACTGGACTGGTCTTAGCTGAGACACACTTCACTGTCACGTTAACCGGTATCAAGTCATACGTCCTCCAACTGGTGCGAGACTTCCGAGTGCTTGGAGGATTAATGTCATACACGATTAATGAGGGTTGTTGAGATGCACCATCTACCTTTGAATTGAAACACAGGGCAAGGTAAAGGAGAAGGGATGGAGAAAAGAACATTTTTGAGGACGTGTGAAAAGCTACAAAATAATAAAGACGACGTGGATATTAAAGATGCACAGATCAGAAATCTGTGGCTCATTTCTGATCTAAAGTTTCAACCTAATGATGAGAACAGCCAATTCATTATTTTCCTAAATTTTCTTAACTACAAAATGTTTTTTTTTTCTAGCCTTCCTGTTGATAGCAGTCATTAAGTATTTATGTAGTGAAAAGAGGCATCCTCACACTCTGTGTCTGTGTACTTGCTTAGCTTTTCTATTTGGGACCTTCTCTGGCATATTTACTAACCTTCTGAAGACCGATGGCCCTTATGAGGACCAAAGCCCGGTTCTAATGCTATGAACGCCGCTTGTTTAAGGTTAGGGGTTATGTTTAGAGGTATGGTGTGAATTATGTTTTTGTTAAGGTCAGGATTAGGAATATATCTGTTAGTTAGGGCAAGGTCAAGTGTTCAGGTTAGGTATAAAAGCAGCTATTGAAATGAATCGAAGACAATACAAAGTCTTATTATGGGCAGAAATACAAACGTGCTCATGTGTGAGCAGTCACGCTAAAACAGGTTTCACCATTTAAAAACGACAGCATGATATATTTGACATCTACAATTGTCTTCGACATCTTGGGGTGAATTCACATCAGCCCCGTTTAATCCAGTTTAATCAAACCCAAGTTCGTTCACTTAGAAAGTCCAGTTTGTTTTGGGAGGAGTAAATGCTTAATCAAACTCTGATTAATCGCCAGTTAGTGAGCAGTTGTAGGACTTCTGTTTTGCCTTTGGCCACTCCATTCTTGTTTACAGTTTATGAATAAGGAAGTTGATCTCAATGTCTTCTTCAGAGGTTTTTGGTGCACACACATGCTCAAAGGGTTTGATTCGATTCACAGAGCAGTGTGAAAGCAAACCGCACCAGCTGAAAAAGTCACAAATACGGCAATTTTGGTCCCCAATTTTGGTCAGTTCCATAACTGAGATTACTGGATCATCAAGTTTGAAAACATTAAAACTAAAACTCTAGTCTCCGTTTTAATTCTCTTAAAAATTAAGATTACTGACCTCAACATTCTGAAAACCTTTCTAAACAAGATCGACACAAAGTGACATAAAAGAGAAAGTTTGCTGTACTTTGTTAAGCCTTCCTGTTATCTGCTGAAAGTCTTCTCCCTTCCAGACATATCTTGATGTGTCATAGATGACAGCTTTTTAAAAAGCTTTTATGATTCCTCCGAATTTATGCATTGACGTGTAACATCAAGGTAACAGATACACATCAATTAGCACCTGTGAGATGCATTGTGTTTCTGCAGAAACAGAACAGATTACTGGACATTGTTGCCAGTATTTTGGAGTCTGGACTGGTCCTGGACTCCTCCGGCCAGCGTGTTAATGACAAGCTGCGCCTGCCAGAGCACTTCGGTAAGTGCTCTAGTCACTGAAGGGTTCTCCCTGATGCCTTCAGACACTTGAGTTCTGATTTTTTCTTTCGGTGCGACTCCCATTCTATCACAAACAAAAATATAGTTTTATCATTAATGATAAATGACTCACTATTGCTGCCAATCTTAAGCAAAATGTGTATTTCTAAAGGTTACCTCGTTATGAGGTCTCCACTGCATTTCTTAAAGGTATTAAACTAGAGGTTCATGATAAAAAGCAAGGTGCCAATAACTGGACATCTTACCTTGAAGCATTGGCAGGCCACCAGACCGTACTGGTGTAGGCTGTTCATTACAAAATAAACCCACATTTTCTGCCACTGTGAGCTGCCCTTTAGTGTACTTTCCTCAATGACAAGAGTGCACACTAAAGAGTGCCGTTACACCAATATGGCAGCAATAGTCAAAAACAAGGAGTGACTGAATGGCCCAGCAGGTAAAAAAAAAAAAAAACTGTCCAAACCGGCTACTAGCCAATTTCTCAGTTCACTGCTGGCGAATAGGAGAGGTGATATAAGCAATTGGAAACTAAAACTGTAGGAGAAAAACAGCATTTGGAAAAACTTTTTAACTGACGTTTTCAAGGCAAATGCTCTTCACTACATTATGGTTAGAACTGAGGAAAAACCCAACTCTCATCTGCTCTCCTCCGTGTTTTAAAAGCACAGGCTTAATGCAAATGAGAGCTCTCACACAATCATTTTATGACTTTGAAAGCAGTGTGGGAGGTGAGGTAAATACCATGTCTCTGAAACATGCTTATGTTCAAAAAACGATTTGGCTCAGTCATGCAAACAGAGCTGCATTTTCTCAATTAACCTACACACTAAATAAGTGAGCTGCCATAAGAGTGCTCCAGTGTAAAGTCACTGTTAGTGGTCTGAACCATTTTTAGGCCAAACACCGTCTGTCTTTTGTTTCTCATTTCACTGGACTACAAAAGTCAACCTTCAGATCTGGGAAATTAAATGATCGTTTGTTTTGAGCTTATTTGGTTTATATGTAGAATATTTCAGATTACATACAACTTGAACTCAGTCTAACTTTTGACTCAATGATTCTTCAGTTCCATTTTTATTATGGTTTTGCTACATCTTTCCATCTCCTGGAAGCTGTAAAACTTTGCATAGATTAGCATGTTACAGGGAGATATTTGCATTTAGCATGACCATAAGAATGACCCTCCTGCCTGGCATCAAAATGTCTGTACTCTATATGGCAAAACGCCATTCGCCATCTGGCACTGCACTCCTGCCAAGTCAACTGGGAGTTCTCGAAGACCTATTAATATTCACATGCTTTTAGACTTTATTTTCCCAAGGCAAGTACGCAAACACAAAATTACAGATTGGTTTTAGTCTTACGCATAAATAAATACACAAGCATGAGCTTGTTAATGGCTATAGAAAAGCAGCTCAATAGAGATCAAATGAAAAATGCTCATTTTCGCAGTGAGCGACACTGAACGGCCCTGGTTCACATTAATCCTTTTTCAAAGAAACTACATAAAGCCGAGCCTCAATGCGCCACACATCCTCACAAGATACAACTCACTTTTACAATCAGTTAAAGTACTTTTGATAGGTTTGTAAAACAACACACCTTGTACGTAAACTGTTGAGTACATACATCTTTTCTAGCTGTACTAGAAAAGATGCACTGCCCATTGTTTTAAGGGTCAAGAAACATTTGGAGACCAAGCAGAAATCGTGTTGAAACAATCATATTTTAGCTTCATAAAAAAAGCCACATGGTCTCTAAAGTTGTTCTGCAGCAAGCCAAGACCTGCATACCATCATGATTTGCAGCTCATCACAAACTACACATCCAAACCAAAGCTGTGGGAGTCTGGTCAATACAGCGCACAATGATTCTTTTCAAACCTGTTCTATTTCACTGCTTCTGCTAAAATCCTCCAAGGTTTAGGTCCAGTGACTTGTTCCATCATTGTGCACAAGCAATTAGTGGTAACACGCCACTTGACGTTTGCTAACCTCTTTAACTCGAGGTTTCTGCTTGTATACGACATGTTCGTCATGACTTTTACTACATGGTTTATTTGAATTACTCTTGTATGAAAACAAAAGTCAGATCCAGAGCACAGTCCAGAGGTCTAAAAATCAATACAGCACACCAAAGAAAGAAAAATCCACCTTAAAAAAATGCTCTTTGTGATGTGAATATCCCTTTGAACGTATGCGGATGCAATCCAAGACCTCTAGCCAACTGAAGTACAGGATCTGACATTTGCTGACATGAAAAATAAAAAAAAATAAAAAAGGAAAAAGTGAAGCACAGAAGTTTTTAGTTGATATCAGTTCAGGGAAACCTTCCAAATGAGTCATTTTAGCACAATTTGAAGAATTTTTTTTCTTGGCTTCTTCTTTCCCCACTATATCTTATCACAGATAGTCATTCCATCATATAATTGTTTTTGCACCAATATAAAAGTAAAAGAAGCATGAGGGGGGGAAAAACTGTCAAAATGAATGCTTCAATCCACAGAGCCCAGACATTGTGAACGACAAGGCAGCCCAGACATTGTGAACGACAAGGCAGTTTCTCTGGAAAATGTAGATGATTGAAACGTCCATCAAACCATCAGAGCCAATAGAATACATTGGTGTTTACAAAAACGACAAAACCATGATCATTCACCAAACATAGCAAGGCAAATTAATTTGCTGTAAAGCGATGGAATGTAAAATCACAGAGTTAGACACTGTTAGGGAGACAGAAAAGGCTGAAAACCATCAGGCATCACTTCATTTAGCTTCTTAGTGTGGAAATGTCATCTTGTTGTGGTAGAAAGTGTTTGTCATTTAGACAAGGCTTTCTCCATTATGTAAATATGTAATATGTTTATCGGTTGACGCATAGCCTTTGTTTGAACTTATTTTGTTGCTTGAGTTATGTACCTGATGCCCCTAAGCAGCCAATGTGAGTTTTCTTTTAATTTGGTACAACAAAACATACATCCATGTTGTCTAATTTATAACATCTTATGAAAATACAAAACATTTATTTTAGCTCATTTTAAAAGATTGTTTTTAGTCTTTTGTTTTTTAAATAAAGTTAGGCTTGGTTTACTTACTAAAACACTAACGCTTAAGCTGCCATGACAGCACACTGATTATATTTTTATTTTACTGCATTATAAAGCTAAATTGTTTTTAGATTAAACTTAGCATTGATTGACTTCATTACCTTTAATGCAATATTAAGTCAGAGTATTGTTTCAGAGCAGTATCGGGACATTACAAAAACAAAAGCACGTCCTTGTTTAAACTAACAGTACATTTTTATGTTCAGCCAAAACGTCAGTTTAACTGCTGAAGGCCATTTTCCAAAGCAAGAACATCCCTAATATTAATGAATGATAAATGGATAAGAGCAAGAGCTCTCTTCTACATTCTAAACCCCACGTCTGAATGTCCTCTACCTTGCATGCTAATTTTAAATGTCCTAGAGAAAAAGGAAAATACTTTTAATGCTCAACTAAATTTGTGCAGAGATCAGTCCAGCACAAACTAATCTGCTCCACATGATTAATGTGTAAATTATTCAGCAATTCTTTCCAAGAAGAAATTAGACGTATGAATAAAACTGTGCAGCATGGAAACAAGGCACTAGTTGTTTAATTTCTGCAAAAGAAAATAGCTCGCTGTGCGACAAAGACGGTCTGCAAATATCATGAAAATTAAATTGGGACTAAACATGTTCTAATTCTAATTACCTGTCTAATCACGAGTTTCAGCTTGAGCCCTGTGGGAACAAAGACCTAAACCAAGTAGCCATGAACTGTAACAGAACCAATAAATCTATTATTAGATTGCTTTGCAAATGCAATTACCAATAGCTGATTATAACCTCTCACAACAAATGAGGACCTTTGGATTCCAGCTCTTTGAGAGTTTCTCACACACTATGGGGAAAATGTCAGTATACATCCCGACTATATCTGATTGTTGAAAAGTAACGCCAGCTCGGTGATGAACACCATTAGCATGCCTCACCATCTTAATGTGAGGAAACGATGCTAGAAAGTCCGATTGCAAGGCTCCATCTCATCGTTTGAGATGGACTCGGTGCTGCCAAGACGTTGGGAAACGTTTTCACATTTATCTTGCACTGAGGACTTTAGATTATAAACTCCTGCTGCATCATTAAGGAGTCCAATTAGAGCTCAAGAGCGTAACCTCGCTGCGTCCATGAAACGCGGTGGGAAAGAAAGGTAGCAGGTGGCGTTGTAATAGATGGAGGGAGATGGATAGACCTGAGGTATTTAACACAGATGAGCCTCGTAGCTCGCTGGTTGTCGAGTTGATGTCAGGAGAGCAAATTGCGAAGAAGACTGAAAGCAAGAAACAACATGCTGAATTCATAAAAGGACTTCAACACAGTGGCTGTTGATGTGAAGCAGGGACGCCGTGGCAACCGAGGGGAATCCGCAGAGTTATTTCATCACAACTGGATCGTGACTTCGTTAATATAATATAATGCAGATTAATCACATTACCTATTGTGACCTAAAAGCCTCTCTCCTGCGGAGGGTTGCTTAGTCCAAAGCAGCGCGGTGTTGGTCACAAACACGAGTGAAAAGATGAGAGGGGGATGTCAGGCTGCTGTGCTCAGTGGAAAATTTCACTTTAACAAACGCTGCACTGGACTTTTGGATAAAACGAAGCTACCATGTAGCCAGTTATTGCAATGATGAATTATCCTTCCTCCAAAGCACAACCCAGATAATGTTTTGTATCACTCCTCAAATTCAGAAGTTTGACATTTTGTTTGTCAATTGTTATAACAAGTTATACTGTGTCATTTAACTGGCAAATACAACACAGCCAGAGCAGTAATTAAGCCAAAACTGTACAGCAAATATGTGTATTTTGCATTTAGGATAATAAAAAAAAAAAAAAACTGTTTTTAAATATATTTTACCAAGAACTCAAGCGACAAGTTTAGCTTCAGCCTCTAAATGGTATAAATCAGTGGTTCTTAACCTGGGTTCGATCGAACCCCGGGGGTTCGGTGAGTCGGTCTCAGGGGTTCGGCGGAGCCTCTGCCAGAGAGGTAAAGACACTCTTGTGTAAAGTCGTGATGACGCCCCATTTTGCCATCACTTGCTCCAGAGGATCACGTTACATTGCTTAGCCAATCAGTGATGCGGGAAGGAGTTCCACTCACAGCATGGATTTGAACTTGTGTCTTTAATTACTTCAGTAAAGCTCACCGTTTTTACCAAATTATATAGTCTAAATCTGCTCCTTAGTCACATCTTTTCGGGGTTGGTACTGCCTCTAGTGGCGTGGGGGAGGTAATACAACTAATATAATTACATTAATAAATCAGAATACCGCTAATTATTTTCTGTGTCGAGGGGGGTGGGGCTTCGGTGAATGCGCATATGAAACTGGGGCGTTTGGTACCTCAAAAAAGGATAAGAACCACTGGTATAAATGTTTCAAATTGTGGCACCTTCAGGCATTTGGGAAGTATGATCTATGATAAACCAGATACACGTGTATTCTTTCAAATAAACTCAAACATTACAAATAAAATAATTAAATATTTACTTGACATGATATCATCTGGATGACCCCAAATTGCTTGAAGCAGCAGTGCTGGTGGTGTATGCCAACATCTAAACATGAAAAATGCAACAAAGAAATCTCTAAAAGATGTTCTCTTATTTTACTGGCATAGAAATTATTTTATTCCTAACTTACCTAAATGCAAAAGGCTCAGACTGATGCAGCATAAACCGAGGAAAAAAGGTTTAAAGAGTGTGAATAAATATATGGTTTTAAATGCATGTCTGTCTATTCAGATTTGATTACATATGATAGAAGAGTGCGTATACTAGCTGGCTTATAGAAATGTATCCTAAACAATGCCTGAATGAATGAATGAATGTGCTGTTCAGCTCTGTGAAAAGTGTCTGACCCACCTCTGAATTATTTAGATTTCCAAGAAAACAGACTTATCTGGTTTTCAGCAATACCACTTCAAGCCTTTCAAAGAACTCTGCTGCTGTTTTGTTTTTTCGCTCAAGTCCGATACCTGGATGTCTGACGGCATTTTCACAAGCAGACTGTCAAAAAAAAAAAAAAAAAAAAACTTTGCCCCCCCCCCCCCCTCCCCCCTCCCCCATTGCTTTCATAAAAAGAAAACAACTCCAGAACATAAAAAAACACCATTTGGTCTTGTTAAAATGGAGTTTCTGCACCAACAAAAAGCTCCCCAAAGAGCACTTAGATAAAAACAAAATATCTCAATAGAGTTTGAAGCACATCAATAAAAACAGTTTAGGAAATTTCACAAGGACAAATGAAGCAGCAGCAGGCTAATAAAACTGTACAACAACTTAACCGCATCTAAAAGCCTTGCTCTTAAGAAATCAGAAAATATTGCAAGGAAAAGCAACATACTTTAGCTGAGCCATTTACCGGATGTCATGTCTGCAACTAATAGCATTTGCTGGTGCCAGACTCCTATTCTAACCATGTGAAACAGAGCTGTACATCCATCTAAAATAAAAAAATAAATAAAAGAAAACAAAAAGAGAAAATGCAAATCCCCCACCCTGTCTAGAATAGTTTTGGGGCAAAAACTTAAGCATGTTGTCTAAGGAATTATGACACGACATCATCCGAGACAAAATTATTGTTTTAGCTTTGCTACTTTTTAAAAGCCTTCATGAAAAATGTCACAAAGAAACACTTTCAAAGATATTTAAAACCCTACAAAATGTTGCCAAGAACAAGATCTGACTTCTTGGAATCAAACTTCAAACTTTTCTTTTTTTTTTTTTTTTTTTTAAGGGGACAAAGATTTTTCCTCACTTTTCCAACTACATTTAAATCTTTAAACAATATGAAGATTTGATACAAATGATCTTACTTTTTACACTGGAAGTAGCCATTTGACTCACCGAAAGCTATTTCTAAGCTTCATCTGATTCAGTTAGAGTAAGAATCAAGGTCATTAACATCTTTTGATACAGATGTTAATATCTCTCTGTGAATGCATTTTTCACAGTTTTGCAAGGAAGAAAAAGGAATGCAAGGAAAGATGACAAGGGAGAAAGTAGAAAGAAAACAAGGAAGGAAAAAAAACGAGAGAAAAGAGAAACTGGTACACAAAAAGATGAACATGAAGGAAGCACCCTACATTTAAAACAGGTGGGTGAGCCAATAAAGTATGGAAATACACATATTTCTCTCCACTAATATTTTTTTTCTTCCATACTTAATCCATGCCTGGAAAATAATTTAAACAACTGTTCTACTTTTCTGGACTCCATAGGAACCCTGGTTATAAAAACAAATCGACAATGACAGAAATATTGCAGTAACTTTTTTTTTTTTTTAGGGCAGAGAAAACTTCATGATATTGTTATATGGAGAAGCAAAACTCTGGTCCACTTTTCTTTTTCCAGAAGGAAAAAGAAAATGTAGACACCTTACTCTGAAATCTCATTCCTGCCTCATCTGCTCACATAAAACAAGAGCACTGGAGCCCACTTTCCCCAGCCAGACAAATTCAGGTCAAAACAACTTTATGGGCATCGTTAAATGCAGCGCTGGATGCAATAAACAGAAGAAGAAAAGCGGAGCTTCACAGCGCGATTGATTCGTTTCAAACAGACACTCACTGTTCCGCCAACAATCCTGCCCAGGGGGTACCAGGCCCTTTCGTCAAACCAGTTGAGGAACTCGTAGAAGCCATTGGTGGTGAGATGGTGGGTTGATCTGTAGTTGAACCTGAAGCAACACAACAAAAGCAGAAGAAACAGAAACGGGTTATTGTAATGCAGAATGTAGTTGACACGCTCTTGTTGGGATCAAATCGTCTTAGGCGGAGATGAAAGCAAAACATGAAGCAACACAAAACAGATTATTTTATTCAGATTTTAAGAAGGATCTAAGAATATTAAGCTGCTTTGATTTGTTCGAAGTGAGATCAGTAAGTTCCTCCATTCACAAGCTGAGCCTTTGTAGTGACGCCAAAAGCTCCGAGGTCAGGCTTTGGTTAGAAGATCAGACGGTTTTACTCGGGATGTGACGACATTAAACAGGTTTCGGTTTTCCCTCCTAATTCAATAAATCAATCAGGCCGTGGGAATAAATGTCAGCGTTCTCACTTAAAACATGACCCAAGTCAAACCGTAGTTGAGGTAAGTCGGGAGGGGGTTGGAACGCTGTCAAGCAGCTGAGAGAAAGAGCCGACAGTCTTCTGAAAACTGCCACCGAAGAAAACGGAGGAACTCAGCGGCAGCTCCTCCGCCACACAGCTAATTAATTTGGGATGCATTGTGGTTTGAGCACAGGCTAAAACGGATGGTGGAAAATACTCCAGGTGCAAGACAGAGAGGAGTCAGCTAAAGGCCAATTACCTGGGAGGTGTACAACAGAGTGAGTGTAACCTTGTCTGTGAAGAAAAAGCTCTTCTACACCAGAGAAATTCTTTGATTCACATTTCATCTAGTCTTATTTAATCATCCCATGAGGTAATGCTGCGCTGAGGAGATCAAGGTGCTGCTGATCTCTGCAAAAGAAGCTTATTTTATATCATTATCCTCAGTCAAGCTGAAGAAACGCTCACACCGAATATACGGTCACCTGTCAAAGTTCTCCGGATTTTGCCACTTTACCACCGCAAATGTCACCGCACTCCATCTGATGAGCTCACATTTATTCAACCTCCCTGTTGCTTTCTGAGTCAGCACTTTCCAGACAGACTCCTGCCCACTCAAACAGTACCGACTTATTGCCTTTGATGCAACGACGACACACACTCGTTAGCACATGCTATCCACCAACGTCGATGCTTCATGTACGCCGTAGCTAATACAGAGTTTCTGCAAGTTTCATAAACTCAAATGTAAGACTTAAGATATTTACTAAGACCATTATGAATGAAATTTAAGACAAAGTCATGTAATAGTAGATACAAATTTGCACTTGTTCATGATAAACACAAAATGGCAAGCTAGCTAGGATATTTTAGCAGCTAGTCAGCAGAACAAATTCACAGGAAGCCCTGTTCTCTTCTCTAAAACTCCCAGTTTTTCTTTCCAGCATGGCTCTGTTTAACTGCGTCCATCTTCACAGTTAAACAGCTACAGATGGATGGATCAGAAAAGCAGCTCGTAACATGATGACGTTCTTATTTTGTTATGAACTTCTACAACTTTACCTCGCAATAAAACAGAAAGCAGCCACAGGCAACACTTAATTTGAGTAAAGGAAACAAAACAAAACACTATTTAAAGTAATCAAAAATCCAACAAAAGTAGAAGTAGTATTGTGAAAGGCTAGTAAAATCTGTGAATAGTGCTTTTCCTTTGGGCTTTTGCTGGCAATCATATTCCTCAACAACCTGAGGCTCCGACACTGACAGAATAGCCCACCCTACCTGCAACTGGAGCTACTCAAAAGAAAATGCAGACATAGTAGCTCACTCTTATGGAAGAACAAAACTTAAATTTCTCCATCAACTTGCCGGATGTCCATGCAGATGATCTAATGACCTCAAAATTATGAGAAACCCCTACGTATGGGGCATGTTTCCCCATATGTAGGGGAAACATGCAGCTGGCAAAAACAAATAAATATAACCCTAGAACGCAAGATAGCATGAAATGGGGTCAGCCAGGTGTGCGAGCGCTTCCACAGAGACGCTCTGGAAGTAGATGGAACTGGTCAGGTTCTTCAGCCTCATTGTTCAGCGGTTGTCAAATCAGCGAGGCATAAACAAAGCCAATTCAAAGCAAAGTCTCTAAAGGCACGACTCTGCTCAGTGCCAAGCAGAATCCGCAAAACCCATTTTCCATTGATCTCATGGACAGCTGAACAGATCGGTTCATCCATGCCCCTGTCACGTCGATGGGACGGATAACGTGGCTCTGCTGGGCACATTAGCAATTTAATGCGTAGCTGCCTATGTGGTTTCAGGCCACAAAGCCTTTGATGACTAGCAGCCTCTTAGCGCCAGCGAAGATGAGCAACACTAATACAACAACACTCCTGGGTGGATGTTTGAAAGGAGAAAAATGAAGCTTATATAAACTCCGTACATAAAATCAAAGAGCAGAAATATGGAGCAGCTTAGCTTCGCCTCCCTTTCAGACACCTCCGAGGGCTGATTCACTGATTAACAGCTTCCTGGTAAGATGAGGTCATCATTATCAGCGTGACTAAACGAGCTTCATCGCTACTTACAAGCTACAGTATGCTTTTATTCAATATCAGCTGCGCAAGTGCGTCGCAGTTCTCTTCCCCTTTATCATCAGCCACACATGCAACTTAAGTGAATGATCTGCAGATGACCTCAACGATAAAAGACGGAGAAACCAAAACCCGAGCCGAGACACCAACTGGAGCGGAGCATTATGGGAATCCATATTGGTCTTTTTTTTTTTTTTTTCCTGGTAGGATTGCAACAGTCACGTGTGTACAATAAATCCTGCCGAGGGCAGGATGTAATGTTTGGACCAATCTTTATTCCATCAGTGTAATCCCCACCTTAGCTCAGCTCAATCTAGCCAGCAACTGTTCAGTGTGGATGCTGATAGAGAAAAAATGCAAATTAAGCGACTTTCGGTATCAGGGAGGTGGTTACAAGGGAAGTCAGACGAAGCACAGAGATTTAGGAAGCTTTTTAAAAGGAGTGTATTTTTACGTCTCGTCAGAGTTCAAAACGGTGAAAGAGAGAGCAAACACTCAACAACAGGAAGGCTGAATAGAGTACTAAAGTTTCTATGCTTTACACTCTGAACTCTGACCCCATTTGCACTTTGCACTAACATGCATCCCAAGTGATCTAGTCATGTCTGGACAGTGCTAAATAAACTAAATAGTATTTTACCAATTATAATTGGCGGAGATGTTTAAAAATATTGATTTATCTCGACAGCAATAACCTGCAGCTGATGCTTATAAACCATCAGAATCTAAAAATCATCTTTGTGATTGTTACTTTTACTCATTTTCCACTTTTAGATCCAATAGAACAGAAAAAGATATGAACATCAGGGATCCAAAACAATATATCATCAAAAGAATATTTGTGTTGTGGTGCTTTACCACTTCATTATTATCATGCTGTAAAAAAATGTGCACACATTAAACTTTTGCATCAGTATCAAAAGTGCAAACACACAAACGTGTTAAGACAGTCTCCCTGGGGTCTTACCTGGAACAGAGAGTATGTTCCGAGTAATTCAGCCGTGTCAGGACAGCGTTAAATACATGAACACCGTGAAAACGCATCGGGGACGTTTCCTTCAGATCACCTTCAGAGGTGACCTGGGACTTTTCTGTCTGCTTTAGTTTAGCGATCTGAATGCAAACTAGCCAGGGACACATTAAAAGGACCACCTACCAACTGGCTGAGACTCCATTCAAGTAACAGATTCGCCTACACAGCTTTAAGAGAAAAAAGAAAAAAGAAAGAGAGAAGAAACGACATCAATTAAAGCAGCGTTGCTAAAAGAAAAGCAATTTAACAGGTAAACATATCTCCCCAACAAGTACAGTTTATTAAGGTTTTGGAGCCGACTGAAGGCGCATTCACATTTACGGTGACGTGCAGCTGAGTCATTGAACTGTTTTATGGGTTTAATTCCAAATGGGGCTGAGGATGAGTTTTGTAAAATCCACCATTATTTATTCATAACTTAGAAATGGGTTTTAGGCTAAATATCTAAGCTAAAAATTAGACTGATAATTGAAAGTTAAGATAATGCCTGAATAATAATGCCTCTGAAGTTAAAGAAACAGCAGCAGACCAATTGGTCTCCTATTTGCTGCTCAGCCAACAGACCACCCTGTGACATGTCTTAATGCTTATTGGCAGTCAAACAGGCTAACTGTGATCTGAATCTAGGTTACATTTTCCAAATTAAAGTGAAGATCTACCATCTTTGTTGTGTTCAAACCTAAATTTCTCTTTCAATGTTGCTAGTTGTGCAAACTATTACGGTAAAGTGGAAGAGATGGTTTAAAATATCAACTCCAGGATCATTTAGTCTTATATAATACCAGAGCTCTGTTTTAGAGTGTCTACTCAGACAAAACATTTTTATGTTTTATATGACCGTTCTTTAGGAGCAACAGGACAAGTCAGAACAGCCAGCCAGTTTATCCATCATCAGATATCGGACATTTGGCTAAATCTTCATCTCTCTAGTCACCAATCTTGATAATTATACCTGATATTAGATCCCAGAGCCCAAGATGTTCATAGAGAGAATGTTTTCTTTTAACCAGCCAATCCCATCAACCCAATATTCAACAATATTTAATGGGGTTTTCCTAATTTTCCCAGACAACAATCTGAACTCCATAAACTAGACTGCATCACATAAAAAACATTTTTCTGTGAGTCGAGGCATTTATTTGGGTGTCTGGAGAAACTTCCATTTAAAAAACAACCCTGCCGCTCAATTTTGGGATTTCTATGTTGGAAAATATCTCATTTGGAGAGCTGTCTGGCTTTCCAGGGTAAATTACACCACAAGCCCAGCTCATCCGCCATTTTGATCTCCTCTCAACTTCAAATCAGGCTCGATTTTCTGTACCTCTGAAGGAAGAAGCCAACAATCCTTGAGCAATCTCCTTTTGCTTGACAGTGCACAGCAAATTTTCATGAGGATTTACAGGGGATAAGGCACATTTATCGAGACAATTTAATCAAGTGTTAGAGTTTCGAACCAATCGGTACAAAATTCACCGTTTTGGGATCACAGCTTCTCCATGTTTTATTTGTCTAGCTTTGATTATGTCGATGAAGTTTTCTATATTTCAATTAAAACTGTTCAGCTAAGAAAAGGCAATTTTATATAAGAAAATCTAGCAATCAAACTGAGTCAAACAAGGAGATCAATCATGACAGCTTCTTCCATGTTCACAGGAAAAGCCACCCAAATCAGATCCCATTTTTTTTGCACATTTCCAAATCCCGCCAAAAAATCTAAATTGTGTCACTTCCATATGTGGTACTAACGCCATACGAGTCCTGAAAGTGCCGTCACTCTGAATCATCATGTTGCATTTCATTTGACTTAAATTGACACGGTGGCATCCATCGTTATTTGCCCAGACATTGTGCTGCTGTGTGACGTCTACGTTCTTCTGCGCTTGTGCATCGTAAATCGTTCAGGCAAAAGCCTCATTGCAGTCACATTTTTACTAGTAGTATGAACGACCACACAAAAATACTGCACAGACGTAAACTTTGATTACTACAAATTGCAAAAAAAATTTAAATACTGAGACGCCTAGAAACTATGTCCATTATGAAAACAAAAAAGTCATTAAATATGAATTATGAAATTCATATTTGCATACATAATTCTCCAGAATCTGATATTTTCAACTTTTTTGTAAGATGGATAAAGTCTCAAAATGCAAACTTTACTAACTACCTTCCTGTTTCCACACTTCAAATATGATAAAATCAAACTTCCTGCTTTCCAGGAATGCATAGAAACGTCTGCACAATAAGGGGCAAAACTAGAAAAACGCAAACTCATTAATGAAGGAAACAAAAAAAAAAAACAGGAAAAAAAAACACTAGAATAAATAAACAGTCATTCTGGAGTAATTATCATTGGGATAAACACAATGGTTTCCAAGCTTTGGTTTGGTAAATGAACCAGCTGGCCTTAGTAATACAAGCAGATGGTTGGGTTTTTGTTGCATGTTGAGATCTAACATCAGCTCAGCATGCAGAGAGCCAACAATGCATGCTCAAAAGAAAAGCATCATCTCTGAAAGCCTCATTTTATTTAAGTCACATTCCTATTAGCATAATACCTTCTACTGTCTCTACGCTCTAACTGCAAGTAGAACAGCCCATAAAAAAAGAGCAGCTTTCAATGAGCATTGTTTATTTCTTCCAGTAGCTCTGCGTTCTGACAGTCGGCATATACATTCTCACATTCATCACTTTGGTGCGTATGAAAAATGAGGTTGGCAGGAAGGGGATTATGCACTTCCAAAATAGACCATTCTGAGGCATTTCTTAGTCTAGGTGGTAGGTTTGCTGTAGATCAATATCCTGTCGTCTGTTCATATTCCAGTGACAGACATGTGTGATACTTATGATTTGAGACTGGATCTGTTTCAGTAAACAAACTGCTATCGACAGCCTAATTATTATTTTACCCATGCATGCAGGCTCTTGGTTGCACCCATGTACAAGCAGCTTGGGAGTGTCTGTCACCGACTTTTAAGGCCTTTGAAGTGATACGGTGATGACACACACATGCTAATTAGCACATGTTGTGCTGCAACATTTGAGGGGATTTTTTTTTTTTTTAGTCTGTAGCTGATGAACCATTTAAAATAACTATAATATCTCACACACATTTGTTTAAGTTTTTGAAACTGGCCTTTTTTCCCCCCCAGGTTATCAAACATTAGAATCTCAGACTGGCCCCTGTCTGAGGTATTGCGGGATCTTTTGATTTCAGTTAAAAGGAAAAGATGAAACTGTGACATTTACCAAAGGAATGGATACTTGGATTCTTTCCTTCAGGGAAAATGTTGGCAAACGTAACGTTTTTTTTTTTTTTTTTTTTTAAAAAAAAGGGAGACTTACAATTTATTACAAGTCAAACTTCTCTCCCTTTAAAAACTATAAATAATTTAACCCATTTTTATACAATTAAGCACCACTGTGCTGGCTATACTGCAAAAAATATATGGAGCAAAATATTCTAAGAAAATCTAAATATAGTGCACAATTTTTTTGGCATCATGCATCATCAAGAAAAGTAAAACTTGTATTTTACTTGGAATTAAATCATTCAGGCAACTTTTAACAGAATGATTCAAACATTTGGTCATCTGCAGGCAACCTAGTAAAGCCAGAGTCAAATCTCAGCATGAAGCTGAATAATTTTAATATTTTTAAGATATATTAGTTGTAGAACAGATACCACAAGGCTTAGTTCTGCGCACACTGCATTGCAGAGCAACTTCACTTCACAGGACAAAATAGTGAAGTTTAATCTGCAGGTACCTGCAAGAGTTCAGGGGGTTGCGGAAGCCGTTAGAAATTACAAAAGGTAGGTTTGCTGCACCGCATCATTTCACACTTCACTGCACTTTACATTTTGATCTCGGCAGCTACAACAACATTTGGGATGTTAATAAATCAACGTCCTGACCCACTTGGCTCTCTGTTGTGTTGTCGCAACGAGGAAGAAGCCGTCTGGTCAACTGAGTTCGATGTTGACAGCTCTGACGTCTTCATCTTTTGTAGGGGGGAAAAAAAAATACCTAAAAGATCAGAAGAACTTTAATTTGCTGCTTAGAGTGAAAACTAGCTTGTGGCAACCAATTTCCACCAACTGTGATTTAAAAAATAAAAAATATGAATAAACCCCAAGTAGGAAATAAAAAACAGTGCAGGTAAGTTTTAGTGTGAGTCGAGAAGGAGGTTTTATTTATTGGGTATTAAAATTCAACATCTCATTGTTAGACTGGCATTAAATCTCCAGCAGAAAGACACAAAAGCCTTTTATGTTCCCTTTTTTTTCCTCCATCCGTCATCCATGTAAATTAGTTTAAGATATAATAGATTATCGTTACAGATGGCAGCCTGAAATATGTAAATTCCTCCTAAAAGAAGGAGAAAAAAAAAAGTTGTCATCGCATATCGATGACTGAACTTATAAAAAAAAGGGGTTTTATTCAGCATAAAGGAGCAGTTCAGAGTGAAGGGCGGAACGGAAAGAGTTATTTCTAGGGACACGGTGGGAGCAAAGGCTCAGCAATAAATGCACCTTGAAATAGCCTGTGACAAGAGGACGGAGACGAGGGTTCATTCCCGCGACGTCTGCTTCCAGACCATCAGCTCCTACAGGATTGCGGGCCGACGTGCGGGGAATTCATCAGGGACAGAACCGCCAGGAAACCGGGCCTTCTGTCCAACGGCACCATTAAGGAGCGAAGCATACGATTAACCAACTGGGGTTCGGCGGGTATCGATCAGGACTCGGAGGAAACGCGACACATCTGAACTTTAAACGGTAACTGTTGCGGAGAGAATCTGATCCGAGTGGAAGGAGGTGCGGGGTGAGACGTCACCCAAAAACTTTCGTCTTGGTCCCATCACCGTTAAATATTCGGACTGTCTGAAAACATAAAGCTCAATCTGTCAGCGACTTGCTTCCCTGTGATTTCCCAGCAGCGCTGCTCTCACCTCAGACGACCAGAAGCGCAGCGCAAGCAAGACGTTCTCACGTAAATCAAATCCCCTCCGAGAAAAAGGCCAGGGAGAAAATGGTTCGCTTGTGAAAAGATACAATTCAGATGTTTTTGCAAGAAAACAGCATTGTTTTCTTTTTTTTATATAAATAAATATTTAGGGATATCCAATCAGATTATGGCTGACAGTCTTTTTCCATTGATAACACTATTCACCATTTTTCAATTGCTCCATGATTCAAAATTACTTTATTTTTAATAAGAAATTGTTTTTTCATCTACAAAGTAAGTGTGAACATTTTGCAGCTTAAAGTATGAATTGTGCCAAAAATGTCTCCTCGATTATTACAAAAAAAATAATGTACTTATACATTTACAAAAAACGCAATTTCAGATAATGATATCATATATATGAAGCAATTCCATTATAAAGTACAACGTGCTCTGCATAAATGTCTTTTTGATGGTTTTTCATATCTTAAGCAATGTAATACAACTTACAGCACAATAATCTGATATGTAACCTAATTTTAAGCCTCAGATGAAGCTACTTTGTCTCACGCGGCGGTTGGGAACAATTACAAGGAGCACTCATATTTTACCAATACATTAATTAAAAATGTGTGGAGAAATGACCAGATCCTGTCACATTTCCAAGAGAGTAATTGCGACGCCTGATATTTAAATGTCACTGAGCAGCTCAACGCTTATAGCCAAGAAATGTCTCCATGCAAATCTTTAGATGTGTATAATTATCCTCCAAGAGGAATGGTTTCACAGCCCGGATGTCGCACGCAGACCTAAAGGAGACTGCAGAGAGTTGCACCTCCCGTCTGTCTGAGGATCTACGAGCCCAGTCTGTATTCCAGGCTCTGCCGGAGGAATTGCCACCTACAGTCGGAGCTCAACAACAGCCTTAGAAAAGGCTGCATGTTGAGAGACTCCACCTTTAAAAGGCTCTCTGGTCCCAGCTTTCCCATCAAACCATTATTTACAACAAAGCTCAGGCTCCATTCATAGTAAAATCATCAGTTATTTCCAACTACGCTGCGAGTTCTCTGGAGAGTTCTTGTGAAGTTCTGTTGTTTCTTTGTCATACTGGAACTTTTTAAAGTAGCAAAAAGAACTTCACTGAATACAAAATGTGGCTTTCAAAACAACCATTTTCATTCATGGAAAAGAAAATTAAAATATATCCAAACCAACTGTCTGTTTTATTTATTTTTTTTTACTTTACCTTTATCTCACCAGGTAAAAACAAATTTAATTAGATCCAATTAGATCAGGTCCTCTTTAAAAAAAAAAAAAAAAAAAAAAAAAAAAAACGGTGAACTGGCCAAGAAAAGCAGCAGCATTACGTCATACTGGACAGAAAAAACATTACAAATAAACTGAGAAATTTGACACAAAGTTTATTTTTACACTAGCAATTTAAGAATTTATTCTCATCCAAGAAACAAGAAATGTAGTAGTAATCATCAAGGATGCACCGATTTGAAAATTTAGTTTGATATTCATATCTGATATGAATGCTGCCGTTATGGCCAATAACTGATGTGTCCAAATATTATAGATATTTCCCTACACTTTCAACACGGTGCAAGTACTAAGCTTTGCCGTAAAGTTTTGAAAGGAATGAGGGGGACTGTAGTCCCCAAATTTTGGGCTGTAATTAATGATTTCAGTTTTTTGTCTCCTTGCAGATTTAACTGGGGGGGAAAAAGGCAAGAACTGGTTAGGAGAATCCAGTGTTTTAGGAGTCTGGAATGTGGCGCCTTCCATGCCAACGCTGCAGGTTAAGTATTTTCCTCAATTCTTTCTAAAATGTTGCAGAGCCAGTGAGCCCAGGCTGTCTATAAAAAGATGGATTCAGAGGCATGGAAAGATTTGTGCTGCGAGTCCATTTAATAGGTAAGGAGGGAGATGAGAAATGAGATGCTCCCAAAAGCACAAAGTCACTGAATTTCCAACAGTAGGATCTGAATCAAAGAGAATGGATGAGAGGAACACCAATTCCACATTTAGAAAAAAAAAAAAAAGGAGTCCACTGGGATGCAGAGCTTCTCTTTTATCAAAATCTACTGTTACCACAGAGCAGAAATAGGGAAAGCACTGGGAGAGAGCCAGGCAGGAACAGCAGGAAGTGGTGTATCCCAGAGACAGGGAGTAATTACTGGCACAGATAAGAGTGCTGCAGTCATAACAGGGAACAAATCAATGGCTGATATCTGAAATGCAAACATTTGAAACAGCAACAGTAATTACTGATCTAATGATCAGAGGCTGAAATCTGGGCTGACAGCATTTTCAAAACAGCTAATTTCTTGTCATTTGGCGTTTAGATGAAAACCCACTAGCAGGTCTACCTACCATCAGGTTCATTTTTGGTCAATACAACATGTGCACAGCTTGAAATTTTACCAATGTGAAGGTGAGCTGTTCAATAGATCAAGCCGCAATTATTGCAATATCAATGTTTAAAAAAATAGCAACTCCAAAGGATGTAATATTTCAGGTTCCATGCATGCACGCTGTGAATGCCGATAATTTATGTAGCGAGCTGCACAGCACAACCATGTTTATATTTTTAGTTGCCGACAACCTAAAGCTCAGACAATGGTAGGGGAATTGGGAGGATTGTAAATATAGATAAACAAACAAAAAGAAAAATGAGTCAGGAAAATGCATTTCCCCCAACTTAACATGACAAAAACCTTAACCATGCTCATCACAGGAGTCTTTGGCAGGAAGAGTTGCAACATGTGCAGAGAGAAATGGGATTCTGAACTTGTGTGGTCCAAAATGCTGACAGGGTTTTGATAAAAATCTTGAACAAACTTCCAGAAAAATGTAAAACAGCTGAAACACTGTTCCTTTAAATTAGGGCTAAAAACCGAAATAGAGTTGCTTTTTAACCATAATAAATGAAACACAGAGCAACATATTTTATGTGTATTGATGGTTTTGATGATGGCACTCATCAAAATGTAATGTCTGCTGCTGGTTTTCTAAATTGTTGGCTGCATGGCGTCTTTTGTGACTTTGTACATTTGTATTTTTTATTTTATTTTTTTTACGTAAAGCATTTTACATAAAGCATTTTGAACTGCCTTGCTGCTGAAATGTGCTACACAAATAAACTTGATTGATGGGAGAATTTAAAGGGAGCGATATGAAAAATTGACTTTTGAGCTTTACATGATATAATGTTATTTCCTCATCAAAAACTTACCTGGAGTGTCGATTTGCACATTCATGCATACCTGAGGAATCCTTAAATTGCGCTGATATGGGAGCATGGGAAAGGGTAGGAAGATCTTAAAGAGACGGAGGCCAATTTAAAAGTGTCCGATACAGCTACGATGCAAAGTCAAATTCCTTTCAAGTTCTTTTGATTTTTACAGCATTTTCATAAAAACTAAGGCAACATTGTTACTAGACTGCTATAAAATGGAACTATGTGCCTTGGTAATGCATAATATCCCCCTGCTCCAATGTGAAATGGCTATATTTTTTTGTTGTTTTGAAATATTAGAGAAACGTTTAACAGCAGAGCTGTGTAACCACTGCTCATTCACACACACACACTGGGTGACGCAGTCATGGTCCCAATAAAAAATTTAAAACTATTCATGGCAGAAAGGCTGCTTAAGGGTGTTTTATAGTCACAATAAATGAATGATTTATTAATTATAACACGGTTTTTAGAGTTTTCCCTTCTCAACTATTAAGCTAGACACCGCTTGAACTCATTTTGAAATGACACTTAAAAAATGAGAATCATCTGAAAGAGAACAATTAAGTGTCCATGACAAAAGGTTTCATTTGTACACACCGTTCAATAACCTGGAGAAATTTTAACTGTATGTTCAGATTTTCAGTAATGGTGAAAAACGGCCCCTTTTTATAACTACTGTTATTGTACGGATGAGACAGTTAAAGTATTTGTCATTAATTAGATGTTCTTAAAGAGAACTGGAATGGGAATGTCTGAGCTTTATAAAAATCAGGTATTGGACACAAAATCGCAAATAAAAGATGGAGGATAAAACCAAACTAGAACTGTTAAAAACACACCTGCAGATTACACCATCAACATAAATGATTCTGCAGGATAAGACACTGTTACTTCTCCCCCTCTGATCATAATCGCTCTGCTTGGATCTGTAGAGTCATTGAGAGGCGACGCAGGAAGTCAGGAAGACATTTCTGCCTCATTGGCTTAAATATCAGAGTAAGGTGCTCTGCAACGTCCGGAAGAGACGATGCCTCTTTCCTACACGGCTCCTCCAACCCCCCTCCCATTCCCAGCAAACTCGACAATCATTAAGACAGTGTGCCTACATCATATTACAAGTTATAGCTGCCCCAGAGCTGCCATGTCTGCATGAGCAGGCATGCCAGTGTGATTCCAAAATCCTCTGGGGTCAAAAATTTGCTGCAAGGGCTGAGTAATTATATGCCGTCCTCTGTACCACCGAGGTCTCCTCATCATTATTTCCTAACACATGGCTGCATCTGCTGTTTCATATTCTATGGCTATGAGATGTAATGGGAAAGAACAGAGGAGCGTGCTTCTTTCTTCCTCCCCTCTGTTCTTCCCTTGCAGTCGTGGTGACGAAGCGATGTTTCACTTTTCCACAGGTCAGTCTCTGGGAAGGCTCAACTCCCAAACCGCACTGTCTTTTTAAAGTTAATGCTTATAAATTCAGTAGAACCTATGCCGATGACTTCAAATAGAGTACGTGTTTTTCTTTCATAAAGTGAGGAGCAGAAGGCAGACTGACGAGTCAATGCCAACTTCTATAAAAACGAAAAACATTTTAAATCCAAAAAAAGACTTCAGGCCTTAGAAAGGAATATTATAATAGGGCTCAGAGCTGCTGCAATAATAAATAAACCAGGTAGACATTTATGATCTCAGTGAAGTCAACAATTCTGGAGTACAAAGCAAACTTTTTATATCGCACTGATGATAAAGCCAAAAAAAAAAATCTGATTCAATAGAGAACTATTGAGTGTGATTGATTTTGGACCAGAGTACCTGGAGAGGACTCACACAGGCACTGGGAGAACATAAACACTCTGAATCAGCATATTTCTATATTTATGCATCTTCTTTTAGATGAGTTGGTCCAACACACCTGAATCAAAGGTTTGAGGTCAGGGTTCTGCAGATGACCTAGTTTTTAAGTTTATCTGTACAGCACGTTTCAGGAACAACACAGTTTAAAGTTCTTTACAACACAAAATTGTAATACAATAGCCCAATTAGGGCTGAAACGATTCCTCGAATGATTCGAGTACCTCGATTACTAAAATTCCTCGAGGAAAATTTACCTGCCT
>NW_015115483.1:30828-36148 GCF_001443285.1 Poecilia latipinna
CAAGTAATAAACATTAGTTTTCCTCAAATGCCATCATCAAAATCATCATGCAAATACACAAATAAGTTGATCAATGTTCCACTTAAGACTATTCAAATGCAACTATAAGCAGGTGGGGTTTTAGCCTCGATTTAGTGGAACTCACTGTTTCAGCATCTTTGCAGTTGTCTGGAAGTTTGCTCCAGATTAGAGGAGCATAGAAGCTGAATGGTGCTTCTCCGTGTTTGGTTCTGAGTCTGACAATGCTGAGTAGACCAGAACCAGGACACCCGAGTGGTCTGTAAGGTTGATATGACAACAGGTCTTTAATGTATCTAGGTGCTAAGCCGGTTGGTGATTTATAATCTATCACTGTAGTAGTAATTAATAAGACTAAAGATAAATCCATGGATGAGCTTCTCAACATCTTGCTGGGACATTAGTTATTTAATCCTAGAAATGTTCTTCAGGTAACAGAAGGCTGACTTTGTAATTGTCTTTGTGTTTCTCTAAAGGTTCAGATCCGAGTCCATCACTACACCCAGATTTCAGGGTGTTGAAGCAGAGACACTTTAATAAGACCACCAGCAGCACCAAATCCAAACACCTCAAGACACATACACACACACATCAGCACACACCCATCAGAAACGTCGAGTCTTGTGGATGGATTTGTAAATTTGATGACTTTGAACCCAGCTCCCATTAGTGTTGGTGCCAAGAATGTTTTCTAATGGTCCATTTACCATTTATGAAAAAAAGACTGGTTTAAAGATCTACCAGTCATTCAGGTCTTGCTTGTTAAAGCTGGAACTGAACATCGACAACACGCTGAAAACAAGACAAACGCATGTGAACCCAAGCGTTCTTGTTTGATGTAGCCGCCTTTAATGATCCGGGCAACGTAATGAGCTACAGTGCCGATTACGGTTATCACTCTGGGGGCTTTCAGACTTTGTAAAACACAAAAAAGGCAGCTTCTTCGTAACTGGGATTCTGAATGCCTAATTGTACGAGCTGAAGAGAACGCAGCACTGGGAGGCGGTGGGGGCTAAATTGCGGTAATAATATCCAATAAAGAAACGATGACGAGTCTTATTACTCTGATTAAATGTCACCCAAGACGCATAGAGGCTCCCACACTTAAGGGCTTACGTGACAAAAACGAGGGGCTGCTCATGGCTGTAAAGAAAATACTGCCGCTTTATGCACTTTTACTTATAATTCAGGTCAAAAACTCCCAACAGATCTCTGAGCAGGGATGAGTTTCTCCAGTTGCTGAGGCTGTGCAAAAAAAAAAAAAATAGAGTTTCCTAACACATCCAGGGGGTCGCTGCAGTCTGAGATAACAATTATACCTACTTCTCGACTTGTGGTGCCCACTAAAACACATGCGTGACCTATTTGGGTCTTGTGGCAATAGAAGCGTTGAGAGACTGAAGGAAACGGTACTGGGGCTCATAAATTACAAAGCAAACCTTCTACCCATGCGGGTTCATGCTCGTTTCTGAATTTCTATCCCCCCCTCATTCAGTGCTTCATTGCTGGCCATCTTTTCGCTTCCAAGCTGCCGTAGTCGATCTACTGTCCCAGATCAGCACAGCAGTAAATTAATGAAGCGTATGACATTGGCAGTAAAAGATGACGTTAATTAGGGATGTTTCTGTGCAGCAATGCACAAGATCTGGGCAAGATCTCCTAAAATATGGACCTGAATGACAGACCAAGAGTATTCAGACATAATGAACTTTTTTGCATTTTTATATTACAATCTTCAATCAAACATTAGGTAACCTTATAGGAAACATACAGTACAACTATGAAAAGTATGCTATATATCCACTGCCAAAAAAAAATCCTTCTGGAAATCCTTAAATTAATAAGTAGAATACATTTTCATGTTTTTTATTCTTAATTTGAATTTTTAGAGAACATTAGTGAACAACCAGAAAGAAAAGGGAAAAACAGCAGGTGTGTTCAGGGGTAGTCCAAGTTATGGAGACATTTAAGACAGGGTTGGGTCATAAAACATAATCCCAAGCTGTGAACATCTCATGGAGCAGTTTAATCCAAACAATGAAAAGACTGTTGCACAGCAGCAAACCTTCCCACACATGCCTGTCGACCTAAACTGACAGCCCTGCGAAAGGAGCAGCAGAGAGCATCTGTTGACAAGAAAAAAAAACTTTTGCTGTCCTCTGCACAAATCTGGCAAGAAGTGCTAAGACTGACGGCGTCAAGTTAGCGACTTGGCCACCCCTATACTGGTCGTAACAGAAGAAACAAAGTCTTATTTAAAGTTTGCCTCAAACGATGTGAGGGGACACAGCAAGGGGGGGACAGAGAGGCTGGTCAGGGTTCATAGGAGCCAAATATATGGTGTCCCTGGAGAGAAAACCTGTTATGAGATGCAAAAGATTTCATCTTCCAGCAGGACGGTTATCTGAAACATACACGCAAGATATCCTGTGGGTTTCAGAAAGTCAAATTTCAGACGTCAAGTCTTTTTAATCCCACCTTAAATGAAATTTAAAAAAATACTATATAAAGGGATGGTTGGGGGATCTTGCTGTGTTACAATCAAGCATAGCAAAAATTGTTATTCTGAGGTCTGTTTGTGGCACTTGGCAGCAGATTTGTGCTTCTCGCACTGCATGTGGTTCTCTACAGCCTTAACCAGCGTTGTACCCAGAATAAAAGTTTTATTGCACAGAATGCCTCTTGTGGGTTGGCAACAGAAGTGAGTCTGTGGTGAAAACAGACGTCATCCAGCAAACCGAAGATAAATTTGTGCTCAGAGGGGTCAACACGTGAGGTGACGTCGCTCCCTCTCCATTCGTTTCCTATGGAATTTGCAACATGAAGCGACGATCATTAGCTAGTGACCGATGACATTCATGGATCTGGAATTGTGCATATGTGCACACAGGTTTATGACACAAGTTGAAAAATGTTCAACTTCGCTATTGTGTCTCTTGTGTTGTTTCACCCCAAGTGGCGAAGACTTTCACCTGTCACTGTTCTTTGTTACTCCCAGTGTGCCTCCACTCACAAAACACAATTAAGATTTCTGAGTAAGACTCAAACTGTTACCAGTCTGAAAATTCCTGAGGAAAAAAAAGTACATATATGAGAATAGTCAAAATTAAATAGTCCCTTCATAACAAAATGCATGATTAAGGTATTTAAACCTGACTTATATTTTTTTAAATGAGTTTAAGACAAATTAAAGGTTTTAAGTTGCATGAATTTAAGACTTTAGAAGACTTTTCGTAGACGTGCAGACATCCTGTACACATGTGAACTTGGTCATTCCTGTTAGTAATCCTCCATCCAAGCTACGTGTCCTTTTTGCAAAAGAAAAAGTGGAAAAACGTCCATCTAGTTTTGCAAAGTTGGTAGACATCCACCAAAAAGCACTTGCAGGTGGGTCTACAAATTATAAAATGCACGCCAAACCCTCACAGAAAATCTTAAAGAAAGTGTGTGGTTGTAGAGGGACAAAATGAAATTCCAGCCAGTAGGGACATGAATCTTATCATACGTTCCAGATGGTTGCCCTAACCCGACTTTCAAACTTCAGCAAAGATAAAAAATCAGGCAGCACAGGCACTCACAGATAACGCATCTCTGCGAGATGCACGCTGATAGCATCTTAGCAGAAAATTTGGCTCCAGGCTTAAGGGATGCACAAAAGGCAACAATGAGCTCATCCTGGATGAAAACTCCTGCCGTTCTCCCCTCATAGCCAACAGAGGAAGAGAGGTGAACGAGAGCAAAGGCTTCCTTCCGCTCACTGTCGTCTGGGAAGCAAATCTCAAAATCCCAGCCAGAGGCAGAAGCAGATCCAGCACCCCATTATGAGCCCGAGAGATGGGAGTGCATTTCACAGCCAAAAAAAAAAATTTAAATCCAGCATTTGTTTGTTGGCCCCCATCAAATCTTGCCTGGGAGTGGCCAGATGACATCATGCCAGCTCTTGCTACAGCAACCGCATGGCAGGCTGCGCGTCTGTGTTTGTATGTCAGTAAGATGGAGGAAGGAGATTGCTGATTGAACTGTAGCCCAGGGATCCAAAAGAGCAAATCACTGATCTGATTAATGTCGCAAGTGGCATGGACAACATCATGTGGAGAACAGAATTACTCCACCAGCGCTAGACTGACGTGGCTTCCTGTGAAGTCAAGGAGGCATCGCTTTAAGAGATCACAGCATAATCCACTTTCTTTTCAACATTTCCTGCATGAGTAGAGAAATGATAGACGGTCATCAGAACGCATTAGTAACACTTGATTGGGAATACTGAATGCGTTTAATGAAGTAGTCATTTACTTTATAATATACACAGAAAATGTGATGCGTGTCTGTTTGTATAATCTATGCTGCCTGAAATTTCTAGAAAGATTGAAGAGGAAAGAAACCTCCAGGAATCCAACACAATGTCAATGAAACCCAGAATGAAAGTGAGTCCAAGTGAACTTAATGAGGCGATGTTTAAACAATGGAGGCAATAGTTGAGAAATCATAATTTTATAAAAAGTCCAGGCATGTTCATTGAGACGGTCGTGGTCCCGGTGTCCTCTGCACACAGAATGAAACAACGCTAGTATTCCTCCATTCAGTGACCAGTGGAAGGTCAGGAACCAAACCATTTCTGAGAACTGTGGCACATTTTTGTGTTTCACTGATCTGACCGACTTCAAGTCTTCCAGCTCAGAGAAATTAAACCACATTTCCCAACTCTTCAGCATTGAGACTTTGCCTCAGTAACTACAAATCTGGCATCACCTTACAACTTTTCTATTGGTTTAAAATCGCTGACTGTGCTGGAAACTCAAGAACATACTGGTCTGTTTGAGAATGTTTTCTCAAAGAAATATCCATCTCAGCAGCTTTCCACCTTTGGCAGACCGCAAAGTGACCTCCTCACATTCTCCAGTATATTTCAACCGACCCATAATCTCTGCTATGTTAAATGTACTAACAACAAAACAGTATGAGTACAATCTTCATGGCATGCCGATTTAGCTACCATGCTTGCTGGTTTACTATGATTTGAATTCTGTGTCTTCTCTGACAAACTGTCACAAACAATCATGCTTTCATAAAATGTTGCTCCACTTTTTGTTTAGACCATTCATTTTAATTTGGTGAGCTGTAATCCTTCTGGCCATTGTTTGCTCAACAGTAGAACTTATTTGGGGCTTTTGCCAATGGTTGGCATTAGCCAAATCTGCCATTTTGGCTCTTTAATCCATTCCAATGGACGTTTTCTGCTTTCTTTTCATCTTTCAGATTTTGCTTTCCATTTAAAGCATTTCACCTCAATTTAGCTCATTAG
>NW_015115483.1:38796-42565 GCF_001443285.1 Poecilia latipinna
GATCAGTAGCATGTGGGGCATCACTCGGATGTTTGTTGTCTGTCATTGAGTTACTCCATTCAGTATACTAAACATGGCAAATAAGTGAGAAAATTAACTAATAGGTTATTTTAGGTAAAAGTCTAAAGCTAATGCACTAGTCAAGGGCAGTGAAATGCTAATGTTTGTGCTAATGCCAATTAGCACAAACATTATCCTGAAACACTATCCTGAAAAAAAAAACATAAAAAAAAGCTTAATATTATTGCACCGCCTATGGCGGTGAACTGACGTGAGAGGAATATGCAGGCTTTTATTTTAAAACTTTCAGTAAGCATCGTTTTAATGACCACACGAATTCAATGTTTAACAGTGGTTTGTTTAAACCAGTGACATAAAGCCCAAAAGAGCAATTACCTGATGTGAAAAATATCAAGGCTTTTGTTTTGAATTTTTCAGTAAGCTTCATTTTAAATGGCCACACTAATCCAATGTGTAACAGTGGTTTGGTTAATCCAGCTATATAATGCCCAAAACAGCCAGTAGTTCTAAATGCCAGTTCAGGCCCTGTTTACACGACAACGATTTTGGGTGAAAACGGAAGAGTTTTGTTGCGTTTGTAGTAGAGGTGTGCCGATCGATCGGTCACCAATCATAATCGGGCCGATTTTCGTGAAAAAGTGCATGATCGGTGATCGGCGATCATTGTCTCTTTTACCAATACTGATCACCTGTTTCTCATTTCGCAGTCTCCCTGTGCAGCTGGTCTCCTCTTTCCTTCACTCTGCGCAAACGCGCAACAACAAATCTTAAGCGATGTGCAACTATAACGCACTGAGTGAATGGGGAAGTTTGCGTGTTGCGGCGGAAAATTGAAGCACGTCAAAATGCATCAACACAACAAATCTAATATGGCATAAAAACAATGCCATACTTGACGGAGTTTGGCTACATCGAGGCTCACTGCAGTAAAAAAGACATACGGAGCATCAGACAGCAGATAAAGCAGCGCACAGCTACAAACACTCACCCGGATTAGCATGACGGTCAGAAAGCTGAACAAATAACCCGCAAAATAATTTAAGTCTTCGAGCTGCGATGTAAGACGCTGGTTCTGCTCTCGCTGTTGAACCGCTGCTACGCTACAGAGTAATATTTGACAGACGGAGCTTCGCTTCTGCTCCACCTGGTAGTGACTCTCACTGAATCTCTGCTTAAAGCTGCAGCATCTAACTTAAAAAAAAAATAAATTTTACATACGTATTAAAACTTCCGCTGTCCTAACATGAGACAGATAATCTCTGAAAAAATAATCGATCTCCTCCCTGTCCTGCATAATTACTCCGCTCAGTCAGAAACAGCCAATCAGAGCTAGCAGTAATCAGCTAGCCGCCATGCTAACAGGAAGTTTTCATTCAGTAACTCTGGATTGTTTATTGTAATGGATCCTGTATTTGCCTTTGAATGTTAAGTTTTATACTTGAACTTCTTGGCAATGTTGAGAGGTTTTATTTTGGCTCTTTGTATTATTTAGCCTCTTCAGAGCCTTCATATGTTTTCAGTCTGTTAAAGATAGTATTATCAATAGCAGTACAATTTGCACAATGCCTGTTTTGTTTAGTTTTCTTCTTGGAAAAAGTTATTAAAAACAAGTTTTTGTCTAAATTAAGGTGAATTCATGGTTCCTTTTTCCACATAATGTAACCGGTAGGGTTTATGATAAAAAATAAATAAATAATAATTATGTGATCGGTATCTGTGATCGGCAAGGGCGTAGGTTCGGTCTAAGTTTTGGTGGGGACCTTGACACCCCCTCCCCCCCCCGGCAGCACAGTGAAATGCCCAAGAGCACCGAACATTTTTGAGAAGGGGGGGGAAACCACATTGGCTTAATAACCCCTCCCCCCAACCATAACCATATCATACATCTTGTGTATACAACCAGATACAGTCATACTCAGCAGATCAGTTCAAGAACACTTTACTTTTTCCTTTACAAAATTCAGCAAACGTTACAAGTAAGATCAAAAGAAATATCCTCTGGATACAGCAAACACAGTTGCAGATAAGAAGAAATCAATAATAAATAAACATGAATAAAATTCTCTGTATTATTGCAATGTTTGCTGTCTGAGCATCCTATGTGAAAAAATATTACATAATTAACAGACCTATTCTACCTCACATTCAGTGCTGCTGACCTTACTAAACACCGGACTTTACAACAAATGCGTTGCGTGATAGATCTAACTTATGGGTCCACTCACTGTACTTACAGCCGACATAGCGAAATAACTTCTAATGTCTGTCCTTTTCTTTTTTGGTGGCGACATGGTCTCGGAGACTCAGAAGGAGATGCGTGTGCCCAGCTAGCCGCCGCCTTTTGCAGCTAATCAAAGAACGTCCGACGATTCAACTGACTCCCCCTCCCCCCACCCCCCCGACAGGGTCTCGGAGGCTCATAATAAATGTCAAACTAAGAAGCTTCCGTTCCGCACCGCCTGTTGCTGCTAATCAAAGATCGTAGATCCACGTTCTTTGAGCCAATATGGCAAAAATTGGTCGGGACTTTTTCATATCCCATGAATATTGGTCGGGACATGTCCCTACCGTCCCTACCCAAACCTACGCCCATGCTGCTCTCGCTGTTGAACCGCTGCTACGCTACAGGTAGTAATATTTCACAGACTGAGCGCCGCTTCTGCTCCACCTGGTAGTGACTCTCACACCGAATGTTTTCTCTAACAATGGCACAGATTGAAAACGGGTTCCAGAGTGCGATGTTTCTGAAACGTACCGTTTTCTGTTGTTGTGTAAACAGAGAAAACAGATCTTTTCTTCCAGAGAATCCCCAGCTCATGCATAGTATGAGGCAAAACATAGCTGCTTCCTACAATCCACAGAAGAAGAAGAAGAAACTACTCATAATGCTGATATTACTGTTTCCCCATCATATGTGGTTTACTCAGCGTCTCTTCACCGCTCCGCATTGCCCAGGTGGCAAAATACACGGCTGCTTGTTCAGGGCTCTTATCTAGAGAACTACAGACCAGCCCCGGCTCCAGACGAGTTTAACAGGGGGGGGCATCGACTTAGTTTGGGGGGGCAAAATTAGTCTACGTAGCTGAACATAGACAACAACATCAGTAGCCTACAGGCTACTTGTTAACAAGCTTAATGTGCTGTATTGGTATGGGGTTCCATTTGTGTCAAAAATAAGTAGAAGCCATGTGTGTAGATGTCGTTGGTCTATGTTGTTGCTATGTGTCTTTGGTAGATGTCGTTGGTCTATGTTGCATGTAGATGATACATATGTAGATGTTGCATATGTCTATGTTGCATATGCGTTCGCTGCATATGTGTTCGCTGCATATGTAGATGTTGCATATGTCTATGTTGCATATGCGTTCGCTGCATATGTGTTTGCTGCATATGTCTATGTTGCATATGTCCATGTTGCATCTGTCCATGTTGCATATGCGTTCGCTGCATATGGTTCATGTCGTTGGTCCGTGTTGCTATTGCCTGTTCTCTTCGCAATTAAAAAGTCTTAAGTAGGTCATGTCTGATCAAAGTGTTTATTACAAAAATGTTGGTCTTTCAATATTAGTGCTTTGAATAAAAGTGGTTTCAAAATGCTTAGATTTTTACGTCGTATTTTCTTTAGGCATTAGTCAGGGCAGCTAACGAGGTCGAGGGGTCCTGGCCCAGTGAAGGGGGCGCTATTTTCTATTTTATCCGCAGCCTTCCGTTTTAAATTTCTTTTTAAATCTGTGATCTTCATTTTTTA
>NW_015115483.1:43687-53094 GCF_001443285.1 Poecilia latipinna
ATAATCTAACCGGTAGTGTTTATGATAAAAAAATAAATAATATTTATGTGATCAGTATCGGTGATCGGTATCGGTATCGGCAGGAAAAAACCTGATCGGCACATCTCTACTCATTAGGCCTTCATTTACCCCATCTTCTACCAATTTTTCTAATCCAAGAACGCTGACCTTCCCAACAATGTCTGAAACAACCAGTTTCAACCAGATTTTCACAGAGGAATGAGCTATGAGCTCTGTGTGTTTGTGCTGCGTTTGCCCTTAAGTAAATGCTACCTATGCGTCATCTGTCTGCTTAGTTACACAATGAATTTAACACTCATTTCAGATAGGGATGCAAACAATCAATTTACGATTGTCGATTAATGGTTTATTCGATCAAAATTAGTTCCAAAGAAGCAAAGTGGACATATATTTGCAAGGTTAGAGAGGCATGTCAGGCAACATGTCTAATGGTTGACAGGTTTTTGTCTGGCAATATTAAATTATGACGGGAATGTTCGATGTGTTTTCAAAAACACCGCTAAAATAAACACTGTACTTCCCCTGTTGGATAGGCTCCCGCTGCCTTTGATGTCCAAATTAGTCGTGAAGTCCCAGAATGATTTGTGGTGGAGGGAAAGTATGAGCAAAATGTATTCTGCCATTATAATATTCAACAAAAGAACAGTGCAAGGTGTTCCCCGTGCAGATGTCATTTATATGGACCTCTGACAAGATTGTCTTGCTTGGAAATGCAAATGACTAACTCAAGTCACACATAAGTCCATGAGTCAAGTTTACTATTTGGGAACTGCAAATACAAAGACAAGAAGCAACGTAATCTCAAAGCTCTGGCCAATATAAAACTGAGGCAGCAATTGAGAAGACTTCCTAAATCAGTTTGGCACTGGGACTAAAAAAAGAAAAAGTTTCAAGGTCAAGATAAGCAGTCACAGTAAATGAAATTATAATGACTGTGGTAATTGCTGAATCGCTGGAACTATACTGATAGGGAAAAGTGAACGTTTGGGGGTCACTTATTCCACCGGAGTTAAAAAAAAAAAAAAAAAAAAAGAAAATCACATCAAGTGCCTAATGATCTCTTTCATATACTGTATTGCAATAAAGCCCTGGGAGTATTTTTAAAGGAGAGGTGCCATCCTCCGAGCTGGATTCATTTGGGTGTCGGAAATATCCCCCTTGATCTCACTAACTAGAGCGCATCTGGAAAAAAACAGAAGGCTTTGAAAAGCTCAGGATGAGATGAAAAACTGGGGAGGTGAAGATGACACCATCAAAAGCCTACATTAACTGCACCGGGTTTGACTGCAGAGCTTAATGTAACAGGCTGAGGACGGCAAAGCAAGGAAGGAAGTGATTTTCCCAAAAAGAACTAAACCAGCTGTTTGAAGAGCTATTCTTAAAATATTTATGGCGGAAAATTTCACACTAAGAACTGCCAAAATGCTCAAGCAAAAATGGCTACTTTGGAAGAGGAGCAGGTTGCAGCTTGGAGAAGGAAAAGGTTGCAGTCACTCAAACAAATCAACACTTTCTGTGCCAGAAATGTTCACTTTTCCATTTCAAAATTCACATTTTTCTACATCCAAGTTCCAATGATTTTCAAAATATTCAATGACAAAATTCTCCTGGGGATTATCAATTCGAAATGTCTAGGTGGCAAAAAAGCAAAGAAACAACACTTTGAAAAAAAGAAAAAGAAAAAAAAGAATGAGTGTTTGTCAGTGGGCTCTCTCCCTTAGTAGGTCTAAAAGCCAGATTCTATAAAATCCATTTCCTTCTATTTTTCAATCCTTGAGTTTTCTACTCTCTCTTTTTTAAACAAATGTTGGATCCTAAAGCAAATAAAACAAGTTTTAAAGGCGATGTAAAGTTATGAAAGGTTGCAATAGTATAAATAAAAATATATCTATAATTGGATGAATTTTTCAGTTACTTATTACACACAATATCAAAGAAAAAAGTACAATTTTTCATGCCATCTATCATGAAATTGCCACAATGGCTCAAATAGACCTCACCATGTGATTGGTTAATTTGCAAATCATATCAACTGCAAACCAATCAAATTCATGTAATGCAGTTAAGAAAAAATGCTGAAATAATTGTGCTTTTTAAGCGGTAGATTTAAATTAAATAGTTACACATTTACTTGTTTGATTCTGTTTAATAAGTTATTGAAAGTTTTAAACAAGTCTAGAAATATTGCAGAATTCTTTATTTGTAGAATATTTTACAACTTTGAGTTGAACCTTGATGTAAACCCAATCATTCTGAACAAATAAAGTTGTAATGTGGCAACAGAAATAAAGTCGTACAAGTTCTCTCCCACCCCCACATACCTGGAAATGATAAATGAAAATTTCAAGACAGTAGGAATTTTAGATTTGAGAATTAATAACCATTGATAAATCATAGCAAAATAAATAAAAAATAAAAAAAGAGCAGAGGAGGAAAAAAAACAACAAAAAAAAAACAAAACGATATAATCTCAAATTCAAATAGGTCAGTCCACCCTGGATGGGAAAACAGAGAAAGACCCCAGCTGATATGAAGAGCGCCTACAGGGACAATCATTAAAATTTGGAAGGAAAAGATCCTCTTCTGGTGTGCCACATGTCTCAGGGACACATTAAATTGTAGCAGCAGGCTTGGTGGGAATGGGGAGAAAAAAAAATCATTTTATTCATTAATTTTGAAAAATGTGTTCAGAGGACATGGCTGCATCAGGAGGAGGCTTCATAAAGAGGCAAAACGAGTAGGCAGAGATGTGTCTCTGCAGACTGAAAAGCGGCAAGATGAGGCAGTAAGTGGAGCGAAAAAATAAATAAATCTTAAACTGACATCTTGTTGAATGTGTGTGAAATTAAGCTTTTGTTGCGAAGAAGAAGAAGACGAAGAAGAAGACAAAGAAGAAGAAGAAGACGAAGAAGAAGACGACGAAGAAGAAGACGAAGAAGAAGACGACGAAGAAGAAATAAAGATTCAAGTGTTAGGTTGTAGGGCTGGCATACTGCGATCCCCTCGCAGCACACAGGAGAATACAGTAAATTTAGAGCAACAATGCTGACTTCACTGCCAGCCTTGTGGAAGTTGAGCTAAAAATCAATAAAAGCCCAAGGTTCATGATATTCTGAAAGCAGCGTCCTTGCAGCAGCTTGGACGGACGCGCAGAGCAGACTTAATGGACAGAATTTACACTCATCCTGTACACTTTGAACATGTGGTCAAAAAAGTAGATTACACGCAGCGTAAACAGACACGCAGGCTCAAAGGATCAGTTGTATCTTTAAGGAGCCGTTACTGTAGTGATCCGTCATTAGAAGCGGCGACCAAAACAAACCACCTAATGGGCTGAAAGCCGGCCTACAGCGGGCTGCCCGGAGCTACAGCAGGTCCAGCAGTCCTCAAAGCGCTTTTAACACTTTTTAATAGGGGGAGGTTTTGCCCACAGTTTCCATTAGCAAAGCCTTTTTCCAGCAAGCAATTGGATTACAGAACACTGAGCCGTCCATCTTCTCTCCAACTAGCACTGAAGTAGCTGAGAGTTTGTTTACGTCAATGAAGTAGATTTTGAGTTTTAGACAAATTCAAATGTAACTTTTGTCGCAGTTGGTCAGAGTCAACGTTTTGCTCTATCGGGCTATTTTATTTTAAATAAAATACATGAATTTCAATGTCTGATTTCACTAAAAATGGAGCAGTCCTTGCTTTTTATTTTATCATATACGCTGTATGTTAAAGTTTATTATGGTCAAAATAAAGAGCTTTTGAACTCTTCATCTCCTGAGAATCCTCTGGATTTAAACCAACAGAACGTTTATCTTTAGCACGTCATATTCCTCTGCCCCGTTTGAATTTCGTAACAGCTACATTTCCATTACAGTAATAAACGCTATGCTTTTGTTTAGTCTCAGACAGGAGAAACTGTTTGAAACGGTGTGACCATTACGAATTGGAGTCCAGTCTTTCCACTGCGTGAAGAGTGGAAGATTCACTGACAAAACAGAGCAGGAAACCAGTGGTTGGCTACAATTTTAGAGCCTCTAATTTTATTAATTAGATGGGTATTTTTATTAATTCAGTAAGGTCAGTCATCTTTTATAAATATGCAAATCTATTGCTAAACCCATCACATTCCAAAGGAAAGCTTCTGCAAGTTCTGCCTAACCTTCCTAATGAGTCTTATGATCGACAACGGTTTCTTTGTCTAGCCTTTCACGAGTTAAAGTGCCTCATGTCGGCCATTTAATCTGGAATGAAGGAGCGGTTTAAGGGGCTTAAGCTGGTCTCAGTTTCCTCCCCCGTGCATAAAAAGACATTTTCATGTGTCATGTAGAAGCTCCAGAAATGTAATCTGCTGGTGAAGAGAGAAGAGCCACACAGAGAGAAAAGGTGACTCCGTGTTGATGTGTGTTCTACACAAGCTAATAGGAACAGAATGGTTTTAAACACACTCTTATCCACTTCACTTATCCTACTCTGAGCCAAATATTTTATTGGTCAACTCTTCAGATTCAGTACTTGCTTTGAAACTCAATGCTGTTGTAAAATAAATCCAGTTTAAAGTTAATTCGCCTCCTGAGGCTGACCCTGTGCATTTCCGTTTGGCAGATTCTGAATTCAACTGCAAAGCAAGCATGCAGGAATACAATCTCCACCTCTCCAGTGTGGCCTCGACATCAGTGAATTTCCGCCCGTTTCCAGCTCCAAGCCTCCCATCTCGTTTTATAGCCAGGCTACCTGCCAGCTGGTCAACTTGATAACCCCCGTGATATAAAAACCTCCTGACTGGCTCGTTTTCAGCAGCCACTCACAGATTTGACAACCTATTCCAGCTGTCGCCATGTCCTATCTGCCCTCCTTTCGTCCATCTGCCATTTCTCATCCTGAGCCCTCAGCCCTCTTTCACCCCCTCATCCCTCCAACTGTTCAGCCGGCGCTCGGCACCGACACCAAGAGACCGTGGGCTGTTTTCGCCCTTGCCTCGCTGTCAGCTGCTGTCGCGACCTGAAACAAAGCCACGGCCTCAGATAGCGATGATCTGTAATGTCACGCCAGGTGAGCATGCCAGTGGCGAGGTTGGGATAATAAAGTCATCCTCTCAGAAAGGACCGCTGGAGAGGGACCGGAGAAACGGCCCCAACAATAGACACATCTGCAGCAGAACAACAGAAAGATGGGATCCAGCCAAAATGGAGAGATGCCCGTCGCTGAGCCAACAATGGGCAGAGATAATTATACACATGTGCGTAATTACTCTAAAAACAAAAACATTCAGCGCAACAATTAATACTTATTCTTAATCTTTAAAAAACATCTGCTAACCAGATAGAAATGTTTCAAATTGTAAATGCATTTTCTTTCCGCTGTTCTCCAATAATCTTCAAAACAATAAAGAGCTCCGTCCTAATTCATGATTTAGATGGAAACAGACTGAATTACAATATGAAAAACAATTCAAAACCTCCATTCCGAAGGAGTACAAAGTCCCACCTCCCTCCCTGCTGCGTTTTTTCTGGTTTTACACGTTCAGTCGCAATAATAATGTTCCTGAAAAACTACTCCTTTAGTGGAAACACTTCCTGCTTAATCAAGTTCTCTGTCAGCAAACAGAGGAGGACCAAATCACTACTAGTGAGATGTACCTAATAAAGCGGCCAGTTGGCCCTTGATGCCACACTTTACCCAAAATGATCGGCATCAGGGTGATGTGGATCCCAGAGTGATGGAGACTCTGTAACTGCACTCTATAGTAATTTAGAAATGTAATGTTCTTGCAGCTCTAGTTTGTTCGAAGATCAACAACACAGAAGAAATGGAGGAAGGCTGCAGCCGGGATCATCCAACCACGGCTCAACATTTATTTAGTTTCTAATCAGTCCCAGCTGCCATGCATAAGTCTCTCCTCTGGTTACAGTCAAGCTGTTTGATTGAAACATGATAATCCACTGTGTCCAAGCAGGGTTTTGCGATTGCAATGTTTCAAATAATGAGATTGATATTGCAAGTCGATCTATAATGAACTTAACGTCATCTTTGCCAACTGTAAATTACGCCCCGACTATGTCAACTGAAACCAAGTGTCCAAAGACCAGTAATCTCAATGTTCGGCTTTTACGTCCCGATACGACCTTGATTTTCATGTTCAGGTTTCCATGCTATTAATAAATACTCAGAGAGACGTCATATCAGCCATTACTGTTTATCCACCAGAACTTGAGTTTATGTGACTGTGATAAAACTATTTTAAAATAAAATGACTTAATGTGAGGCCTGCTTGCCTCACGGTGACATGGTTTCCGGTTAAACGCCGCCTCAAGGCTGAGTGGAGTTTGCATATTCTCCCCGTCGCTGCGTGGGTTTTATCCGTGTTCTTCGCCTCCCTACCGCAATCACAAGCATGAATTTTATATTAAATAAAGATTCCAAAGTGACTTCAGGTGTGCATGGTTGTTTGTCTCGCTTATCGTCGTTTTGGCGCTTTGAACACCTGGCAACGCGCTCCTGATGCCTTCAGCCTCTCAACCCAAGGGTACGCTACAGCTCCACTGCAACCCGCAACAGGAGGAAGCTGGCATGGAAGACGGGTGACACGAGTTACAAAAATATGCGCGCTGCTAGCAGAAATCTTGCCAAGAAACAAGGGAAATGAATTTTAGAAAAGGAATAAAAATATGATGGAAAGGCATAAAAAGCCCCCAATAAAAAAAGCATAAGAACTGAAATGAAACAACCACAAGGCATGCAAGATGAGCCAAAGAGAACGGCAGCCAATCATCCAACCCGGGAACCGAAAATTCATTACAGAGACTGAAGCAACCAAATCTTCATGTTTAACAAGAGGTTAAACATCAGCTACCAGCTCCATGTGTAGAGTCTGAAACCTCAAAAGTATCACACCTCTTCAACTGTAACATTCTTTGGGACATGAAGACAAATGTGAACATATTTTAGAAGGATTTTATGCAAACTTAGATACTAGTACTTGAGCACATTTGCATATCCTGTTCAGAAATCCAAATTGAAACAAGTCAAAACTTTACCTTTGATCCAACCCAAGCAGACTTTGTGCCTCTGATTACAGTTTAATACTTCATTATCAACATTTACAAAATATGGAAATGACAAGGGATATGTCTGCACCAGCACCCGTATCGGCCAATATTAACAACTGATATTTATTTCCATCGGTGGATCTCTACAAATGACTCGGCAGCAGACGGTAAGTAACGATGGCAGTCGCCACAGATTCCACTGGAACCGTCCAGAGTCTACCACAAACCTGAGGTGATCACCTGCTGACCAAAGCTCCCAGAACCACAGACCTCAACAAGCAGCTCAACTTTTCAGGCAAGTCAACCACAAAGTCATTACACAAATAGCTTCCTCCTGACAGCTCTACTGACATCTATGAATCTTGCTGGTTGTCTTTTGGAATTTCACAGGCTGTGTGTGAATATCCAGTGGAAGATATCAATTCTACAAGTCACCCAATCACAAAGTAGAGTCCGAATTTGTTTCATTTGATTTCAGTCTAAATGCAGCCGCTCTGTGAACATGTCAGAGGACATCAGTAAACTGTCGGCATCATGAAGACCAAAGAACACCAAGTCAGAGGTAAAGCTGTAGGGAAGTTTAAAGCAGGCTTAGATTTTAAAACATCCCAACCTTTAAAACCCTTGGGACTAAGCACAGTTCAACCAGTAGACAAGATTTTTAAGCGTAACTGTTATTACAACAGAATGTGGTTCTGCAAGGTTCTTCTCAACAGGCTCAATGCAAATCCTCAGTTTTCAGATTTGTATTTTTCAAAAATGGCTAATTGTGTATAATTTTTCATGGGGGATGAAAACTTTGTAGCCTCCAGTTTGCCCAGCACTCCTTGAGACCAGTTCCTACCGAGATTAATCTGCCTTACCCAACAGCCACCTACCTAGTTTCTCTGCCAGCATCGACTAAGTTTCTGCAAAATGTTCGAGGGATTAAACTGAAAGGAGAAAATTACTTAAGAATAAGCTGAGCAAAGCCGTTTCTACTATTCAGTAAGACTTCAGAGATGCCTTAAGCAGCTGATCTTATTAAACAGACTCCGCAGTAAGCAGGCTATCAGCCACAGAACACATTCAGGTCAACCTGAGGCAGAAAGTGACAAAAACCCATCCTCTTTCCACATAAACAGTCAGGCACAGATACTGTGGTACATATGAACGCAGACCGATGAGGCGGTTCTAAGGAACAATGCAATCTCTTTGGCCTCGCCACCAAAACCTTCCTCAGTCTGAACGCTTGGCAGGCAGTCATTTCTTCCCTCCTCCTCTGCCTCCTACCATCCCACCGCCGATCCTCTCTCTCTCTCTCTCTCTCTCCTCTCTGTATGCAGGTGTGCTCGCCCACAGAGCTGCGTGCTGACTTCTGTCAGTAAGAGGACGAGGAGGCATAAGCACAGATCCTCCTTGTTCTCCTCCAGCCCACCTCCCCCATTAGACCACCCAGAGGGCATGCAGGACCACTTCAACAGGAACAAAGTGGAGCGGCAGTGAAAGCCGAGAGATCGAGTTAATAATTAAAGGACTATCTGACCAATAACGACCTACAGTAAATGCCAGCGATTTCTTGCTTTTCTCAGAGAGGAGCATTAGTTTGAGGTCGATTCTGAACAGCTACTCTCCCTTGCTGGTGTTCTTAATTTGATTTTTTTTTTTAAAAGCAAAGTGTCAAAGAATAAAACATCAGTTTAGTTTTGGGTGCACTGAGGCATCTCAAGGCCCAACAACCTGATTCTTACCATTTGCATGAAACAGTGCAAGAAAAACAAGAAATCGGAGGAAAAGTTCACTTGCACAGGCATTGAAAACGAATGCCTTCAATTACAGCCTTGCATCCGGTGAACAGACACTCCGGTCCGTCTGTTCTTCGCTGGGCGGATGAGTCCTGCAGGCTGGATGGTCACGGAACAACAATCGCATCAAAACAGCCATGACGGCGCACAACAAACAGCTTGACAAAAGCTGCATCAACCAGACGGTTTCTCTCGCACTCTGCGTGGCAACACACGGATGCGGTGCACTTTTTTTTTCCTCCTTTCCTTAATGTGCACGAGAAACATGGGGGATAAATTTAGTTCTGCTATCTAGGTTTTGTTTCTGGGCCAACTCAGACCTGCTCCAGGTCATGCTCTTGTATTAAAGATGACAAATAGGGCAGTGTGTATTCGTAAAAGCACAGTGCGTATCCTGAAAATGCACGCTGAAACTTTCCTTTTCCAGTTTTATGTTAGGAAGAATTGATCCGCATGAAAATGACAGTAATATTTTAAGACTGAACTCCAAAACTACTTTCAGCACATCAACTATCAGAAAAGAGCTCTCCTTCGTACGCCTGAATGTATGAACTCCATTATTGCT
>NW_015115483.1:57658-69437 GCF_001443285.1 Poecilia latipinna
TTAGAGTTGCATGATATATATTAAATCCCAAATGATACTGCAATGCTAATGTCTGCACAATCAAACTTGCAAAGGACTGCTTGGGTCCAATATTTGATAGGTTGTTAAAATTCAAGTGCAATGCATGTAAATTCTGCATCCCACTAATGTATTTGGTCTGTTTCAATGCACAATCTTGATCACACACCATCAAAAAAGATACGTCATAAAATTAGGTCAATCAATAAACTGCACACAATCTACTGCTTTTGATTGTATCCCTAAAGATACCAATATTTATTGCAGCATATCCCTAGCCTGTATAATTCTCAACCAGTTTGAATAAGAATAATCCATTATAAATTCAAACATGTAACCCCCAGTTCTGTTTTTTTTTTTAAACTCGTTGGAAGTAGTTTTTCATTTAATTATTCCACCCTCGCAAAAGTTAAGCTGAGTAATTAGGAGATGAAAATCTCAAATGCCCGTGATGAGTGCATGTAAACCCTCTGACTGGAACTGTACCCCTTATTAGGTGGCAACGGCGCAGAGGCTTTCAGAAAAACGTCATCAAGAACACAGACTAACAGGCAAATGAAGAGCAAAAAAAAACTAGGGCATCCTCTTCAGTTCAGCCTGAATGAATGGAGAACTGCCTCTCATTTCTGTACAGTAGAAGATCTTTAATAGCTGCTGGAAAAAACCTGGCTGAGGAGCTCAACTCACAACCTTGGTCACATTATCCACAGCAAAGAGGATAACCACAAAAGGGAGGTCATGAAAGATTATTTAGTCATGAAAAAGTAGCTTGCTTAAGGTTGTTCGCACCGACTACAAAGGAGAGCGGAAAACCTTGATCACTAAAGCAAATAAGACTGAAATCATAATCCTAAATCTTTTATAATGGTTTCCCCTGGCCAGATGCGGCTTCCTTGAAATGAGCCCATGTTGCCTGGATCAGCTCTCCGTTTCACATTTGCAGCATGCTGCACTTTCACAGACCCCGCTGCCATGTCTGGCAATATTCTCCTGGGAAACCCTGCCGAGGAAGCAGGGGCTTGACATGAAGCCTCTTGGCTGAGGTGAAAGCAGGGAGCAAAAGTTAGACGAGGAAGAGAAAGTAGCTCGACACGTCGATTTCTCACCGCAGTCATTAATTTCCTACAAAATGGACGGCTTTCTCCAAACTGGCATTAGTCTAACACCTGATGGTTTTACAACAGCTTCAGGGCAACTCCGGGCCTTTTTCCTCCCCGTCACGCTATGATTCAACCGACATGCTAATGCGGCCCTGCCTCAACAGACACCTGCCAGCAACAAGTCCTGGAAACTGCCTGCTTGCTCCCTCACTAGCCTTCTTTTCACTTCCTGAAGCTGTAAAAGTTTTTATTTTAGCTGCTCCTGACATTTTCCAGCCCCACCAGTCAAGGTGGAAAAGCTGCAGAAGTACTGGTTGCCTCAAATTTTTCCAACTAAACATGACTTTTCTGCCTCTTAAGACTTTTAAGACCGTAAACACTGATGGGTATGTTATATACTCTGCATGTTTGAAAGATAGAAACCTAATTCACACAATGGAATAAAACTTTACCGTAGGGAGTCTCATCTGAAAACGGAGCCCAGAATGTCTGATTTTCGTCCATCGTACATGCCCCAAGTGACCAGAAAACATACAGAAATAAAATCATCATCGCATCCAAGCTCATAACTATTGTTTTTTAATTAAAGGGCACAACATCCTGCTTGCATCACCATGGTTATTTCAATTACATCTACAGGTGTGATGAGAATATGCTACCTACACTGTTTTTTTTTTTTATAAAGTAGTATTAATCTTTAATTTAAAGAAATGGATAGAATCAAAACTCAAGACTAAATAGCGAACACCACTGGCCTTCTCAGGCAGATGCTAGTATCATATACTCGCCGTATAAACTGTATTCTCATTTTCCTAAACAACAGCGCAAGGCAAGCCCCACATGTTGTGCAGCCCTTCCAAGTATATTCAAATGATACTGTGCATTTCAAAAAACAGAAAAATAAAAAAGAGTGGAGAGAAGGAAGAGGGGGCTACTCGCACTAATTGTTCAGGTTCAGAAAAAGAAAAAAGAAAAAAAAGCTGAGGCACAACATTTCGTGCAAGGAGATTTTCTTTTCACAGCACTTAGCAATTTTCTGCAGCACAGAATAATTCATTACGCCTGTAAGAGACGTTTCAAAATCCTCGCAAAGGCGTAAACTGAAGGAATTTCACGAAGCCGTAGGATTGAATATAAATGCTGCAAAACTGCTGCTATTCCAGGTGTCAATGCAGCGCCAGACAACGCAGAAATCTGACAATGCACAGTCTGCTTTAGACTAAAACCTGAGCCAGAGTGGGCAGAGAAATCAAACTATAAAGATTTCCTTTTTAGCCAATTCTTTGTGGTGGGAGAATGCGTTTTGTTTTTTTTTAAGGACTTCCTCACTGACTCATATTTTTATAGCATTTACTTATTTGAGTAACACTAAAGTGTGCACAATGTCTGGGGACAAAATGTGGGCCTTGATGTTTGCGTTTAAATATAAATCAGTTTAAAAATGACACCGTTCTCAAGCCCTCAGCCCAAATGATCAGGACTTTAAATAACAGAGGAAAGCAAAAACTCTTCGACACATTTTCCAGGCTTTCATTAATGTAAGCGAATACCTTGTGCCTAAATCTTCAAACGAAAAGGAGACAGAGAGACGAACAAGCAAAGTCAGGCAAGTTGAAAAGCAGAAACAAGAAGAGGAGAAATGGCACTCTCGTTTTCGGCATCCTTCCAATGGCTTCGGGGCTTCAAACAATGCTGCATGGTGAGGAAGTGTGCAGCTGGAAGATACTACAGGAGCAGATGGTGAAAGGACAACAGTCTTACTTGCCCTTAGCTTAACCTCATATAACTACACCCACACTTCGCACTTGGCAGGCTTACGCATGGGTTTTGCGTCGCAGCTATATCATAAATTCAGTCGTTCTCACCAGCACCAATAACCGGAGCTGCAGCTAGGTCCATTTTTTAATAACCTGATAAAAATTAAACATTCTGTCATCCATTTTATTCATTTTGCTGTGGGTCAAAGGAATACTGTACTTCCATACAGTTTCCGGCTTTTTTAAGTCTACAGGTCACGCATTGACACAATTTTCTGCTACTTTTTTTTTTTTTTTTATCGCTTCCAAAGTAATTGATTCCATTCAGATACCTTAATTAAACGCTGGCTGATTGGTTTCCTGCAGTGGAGGATGATGACTGACCAACTTTTAGTGTCATTAGAGATGCGTCTTTGAAGCAAACAGCATTCAAAATGAAAATAGCTGGCAATCGTTTTGAATTTGATTCAATTATTCCCGTAAACAATCACGAGGCAGGCCGCTCGCTCTGCTAAGCCATGCAGACAGCGGCCCAACATGGCTCATTACCTTCTAATTACATGAGCACTTTAGTAAAGCCAACTTAACCTATATTTATACACATGCTTTTAAAATAACACAACTGTGCTATTAGGAAATAATGGCTGAATAACAGCCCAGCTAAAATATAGCCCACCAAAGGCTCCGGCTGTGCTGTAAGATAAATAAGAGAACAGAAACAGTTCCTTTAATTGCACCATATAATGAAATGCACTCAACGCATCTTGTTCGAAATTATTCCAAAAAGCCATTTAAAAACTCTGCAGAATCTGCTGTGGATGCAAGATGCTGTGGATTTCAACTCTTCCCAGCTTTGCAACAACACTGTAATTATAAGTTGCGTTTAAAAATGTCATGTCCACTCATGTCCAGAAGACTGAGATCCTTTGCTGGAATTGTAAGTATGCTGGTCTGATTGGATCAGAGAGCAATAAACCTGCCAATTGTCCTTTGACTGGCTTCACCCAACTTCATCCATTTTCTCAATGTTTTCGCTGTAAAACACCAGGGATTTCACAACTGATTGACCAATATTTTATTCATTCTATAATGATCATTTCACCTTGACCACTTTCACAGAACCTGCAGCATATTTTTCATGCATCGTGACATTTTTAAACGTTGTAAATGGTCAAACAGTATGCTAGTTGATAATGTTGGCAATGCCAAAAACTGGCAATCCCGTTCTATTTTTCTACCAGAGCCTCAACAAATGTTTGTATATTTGATTACATGAGTGAATAGAATTATTGTTTCCTGTATTACAGTAAATCGGCACCACTGAAACTGGGATGCAGGTCCCATAAAGTGACAACGTAAATGCTTGTCACTTATTATAGCGATAAGAGACAGAAGCTTGAGTCACAATCCATCTTTGGTGTTTAAAGCCAGTGAAAAACTCAAAAATCTGTTTTTTGTTTCTGATCATTGAACTCACCGCAGTAAACCATCAGGTCAAGCTCACAAAACTCTTCAGAGTTGAAGTTGTCAGAGAGAGAAGTTGAATTGTTATTATTTTCAGTGTTGATATGGTGTTTATAAAACAAAGTCGGAGGAATTGCTTGGAGTGTATTTTATACAACATATCCAGACCCGTCTGCAGTTCATTCAGGCTGCGAGACGGTGAGAGAGAGCAGGCTTTCAGAATTTGACAAGGAGCAAGACATATTTCATTCTGAAAATATGGGTAAATTGTAAAAATGCACTTTCTGTATGAACTGAATGTGCCGTTTCGCAGCTTCAGCACACCTCATGTCAGCTGATGGCTGATTAACAGGCTTTTTGCTGAACTGCAGTCGTCTGAATCAGGAGCGTTACAGACCGGAAACATCTAAAGCACAGGGCAGTGTGACTCGAGGGTTTGGGAAACCCGCTAACGAATGCAGAGAGACTCCATCTCTCCTTTCAAAGTAAATAAAAAGCCACACAACAAACGCACACAAAAATAGAATATTCTTACATTTTGGCTCCAAAGAAAAGAGAATTTAAATTTTCTAAATCCCGAGTCAGAATTCACTGTTCTCATTTCATATATACAGTATTAGAAATACAAGACGGAATCACTTGAGTGTGCAAAGATCAATATAAAATATCTGTAATAAAAACACATTCTGAAAATAATGTTAGATCTGTGCAAGTCACAAAAACACTAGCTAAAATTTACTATGCTTCATCATCAAATACTTTGATGATGTCCTTTCGGCTGTAAGAAAATTATCCCAGTTAAGTGATCAAATCAAGTTGAGTAGGCTTCCAGATATTAAAAAAAATAATAATTCAAGTGTCACCAGCTTCCAATTCACAACTACAAAATCTATAAAAAAACAGAAGTGTGGAACAGCTGTCCAGCTCTGATAACAGTTATTAAAACTCATGCAACAAGCTCTTGAAGCTCTTGTCAAACATGCACACAGGACATTCAGCAGAATACTCTGGCAATTACATACAGACCTTTTCCACCACTTGTTTTTCACACATGCACTTCACAGTGAGAGATTTTCTGCTGCAGATGTGCTCTCACAGCATGAGAAACGAGTGAGGAGGAGGAGAACATGTCTGGAAGGCTTAGGAGAAAGGGTATAATGCAGATATATAGCATATAAAAACCTCTTTTTCTAACAGCATGATGAAAACTGTGACTGAGGCTCCCTTTAGACAGTAGTTAAATATATCCACGAGCAAAAACGCAGATTAGATTCAAATGTGAATGTGCTGCACGCTTTGGATGTTCCGCAGGACGCGCTTCTACGTTTACGTATAGCATCACTTCCAATTCAGCTCAAAAAGGGAAATTGAAGGTTGTCATAACTTTTATCTGAACTTTACCTCCAAAGAGCCGCTGTGGATGGTGACGCTGTGGGCAGGAAGGATCTCTGGTAGCAGTCAGTCTTGCAGCCAATCTGAAGAGGCCTCTGACTGAAGACTGTTGCTGTATGCCAGATTATTGGACAAAAACTTCCAACTGTAGCTTTGTTTCTAAGCTCCACCCCTCAGTATGGACATATGAAGAATGCATGAGGCTGTCAAAACACGTAAAACCGGTAGTTGACAAAAGCGGCTTCAGTTTCACGACTCTGTTCAGCCTTCCTGAAAACCTTATATCTGCTCTTTATTCAGACATACGTTTCCTCTTGGAACCATCACTGTTGTCCAGGATTATCCCAAGTCATTAATGCCCAACAGCACAGTGCCATTGCGTAAATATGGTGCTGTGAAATTCTCCTGACCGGTTCCTTTGTACAGTAAGACTCTTGATTCTTTTTAACCTCTCTGCAAACCAAGGAAGAGCTAAAAGAGACAATGACCAAATACCAGGAAGACCTTAAAGGGAAAGCAGAGAGCCATTTTTAGATCAGATTCACCTCGACTGATTCTCAAAAACAAGTCGGTTAAAAGCGCTCATTCCAGCGTTTTACTTTATGCTTTCCCTTAAAACATTTGTGTTTTTACCTTTCAGTGCACAAGATGTGGCACGTCAAAAGTAAAAGTTTAAGAACCTTCAGGTATTTTGTTTCATAAAAGAAAAAAAAAAAGAAAAAAGCAGCGTGTGGACACTTCTTACATCCACTTCCTACTTCTCATTTCAGACTGAAAGAAGTCAGTTGTTTGCCAACTTAACTTTGCTCTTCTGCAAGCCTTGCTACACAGCTCAGATTTATGCATTTGTATTCCTCAAACACTACAAAATGATGAACTCAAAGAAAAATGTGTAATCCAGAGAGCCAAAGCACATCCTTCTCTTACAAAAAGCAGCGTTACTTCTGGCAGCAGGGTCGATTCATTTGAGTGAGGCGACGTCTTCGCACAAAACACTTCACTGAAACCACTAACTCAAACCTTGAAAGGACTAATAATTTAGAGCCGTCTTAAGAAAACCGAACTACGCTTTTCGACGACAACATGACTTTGCAAAGGAATTACCTTCGCCAAAGAAAAAAAAAAGTATTAAAAATATATTTTTGACTGTAATCAGATCAGCCAGGGACTCATCAAGCAGTCTTTCACTAAATCAGCCTCGCCTGCGCTGTTCACACATTGTACAATATGCCTGACATTTTTAGAGTTTGCAAATCCAATCATAATTCCACAAATTGCTGGCTTGTTTAATGTGATGCTTGGGCAAAGTGGGGGGAAAAAAGCAGCCAAACTAACAGCACCAATCAAGCATGTCTCAGGATGATGGCCTCTTCCAATCAGCAGATGGCTCATTATATTACTTTCCATTCTTGCTGTCAAAAAGGTAAGAGATTCATCAGCACAACAGAATGTAGTAAAACACCAAACCAATCCATAGACACACCACTGACCAAAACTCGTTTCTTTGTTTGGAAAGGTCTTGAGTTTTTTATGAGACCCAGAGATGTCCATTTTTTCGTAGCTCCAGAAAACACTAACAGCAAGGAGGAAAGTGCATCATGAAATAAACATGGGATAAAAAATAAACACGAATTTCAGATGGTGGTCTCAAGGTTACACATGTTGTGCAGGTCAGGAGAAGAAAACTATAAGAACAGAGAGATTTTTTTTTTTTTTTTTTTTTCAGATTTAGCTGAAAGCAACTACAGTAGCTTACAAAAGTTTTCTCAACCCTTGAACTTTTCCACATTTTTTCATGTTACAACCACAAACACATCAGAGTTTGTGGCTTTTTGTCATAAACTACCTTTAGAGTTGTTTTTTTTCTTTTAAATTTGTCAAAGCATTGACTGAGCACATTTGTGAACTATGATCTTGAACGTACAACAAAAAGCTACAACTAATTGGTGCAGTACCAAGCATGTACAGACAAACCCAAATCTGAGATTCTGTGGCAAGTTCTGAAAAATCTCTCCATTTAATTTGATTAAGCTTGAGTCACTTTGGGGGGGATAAGGATGAAGAAAAAGGTGAGTCTCTAGACCAGGGGTCTCCAACTCCAAGTACTTAAGAGCTACTGTCCTGAAAAGTTTACATCGCAAACAGCTGAATCGAATGGCTGAATTACCTCTATAGCACGTTATCAAGTTTGGCTGAGGTATCGTAACGAGTCAGGTGTGTTGGACCAGGAACGCATCTAAAAGCTGATCTGGACTGGAGATGGAGAGGGAGTGAATACAAATGCATGCCACACTTTTCAGATTTTTATTTGTCAAAAAAAAAAAAACGTTTGAAATCATGCATATGCTGATATGAATGATATAGTTCAGCTGCGTCTCTGTACTTTAACCAAAGCAGATATCAGTGTAGTAACACTTTTAGGACAAAATTACAGTTTTATGCATTTTTTTTCTTTTTTTAAACCGCTTAGTTCGATGGAAGCACTGCTTGGTTTTTGAGGGTGAAGAGAAACAACAACAGAACAACAACAGTTCAAGTCTTTTCATAGCTGTGAGGGCTTTTAAATTTTTGCGTATCAAAGACAGTCTTTTGCTCTCCTGTCTGTGACAAGTTGCCAAGAAGCTGCACTGTAACTGTGGAAACAGGCGCCACTTTACAGCCTTACAACTGAAGCAAGGCAGCTCCAACTACTACAGTAAAGTACAGGGGGGAGGGGAACGGTACCACAGGTAATGTAACGTATATGTCTGCTAATGAATACTAATGGATGCAACACACAGGACCACCCATGATTAAAGAAAGGTCAGTCCTGCACACTTCCCAGCAAGTCAGACCCAGATCACCTGAACCTCTCCTGGCTTCAAACCTGGGCTATAAAGTGCAATCAAGTTATCAACATAATTGAAAAGGTAAGTGTCACCCTGAACAAGACGGAGCACCTGTCCTTGAAAATTAATAAATGAATGTCTCAGTCGTGGAGCATGGCTGAATGCCACACAGTACAGGAAGGAGTGACGGTGCATCCTGGCCGCCGGTCCACCCCCCACAGCCCATGTGACACAGCTACAACCAGGAATAATCCGGCATTGTGATGACAGCATCACCAGACCGGATCAGTGGGCTGTCATGTCAACAGCCTGCTGTGATTACTCGCAGCGGCTGGAGTACGGAGCTCCAAAAGGGGCAAGCATATGGAAGTTGAAAAGGTGTTTGAATGCGATAGGTTAATTTGGATTTATTAAATGTTTGAAATCGTCATTTTACTAGTCATTTAAACATTTCATGATAATGTTTTGCAGCACGTCACGATTTTATCTTATGTGGTCAGCTTGACCCATCAGCACTAGACACAAAGTGATTGGTCTGCAGGTTAGCCAATCAAAAATAAGCATGCATCTGACAACCCACACAGATAATTTAAATAATTTTATGATGGAAAGTAACAAGATGTAAAACAAATTAATATCCAATTGTAATTAACATTTACTTATTTAGTAAATTAGTGACATTTAAATAATTATAGATGGATTTATTTCTCCATTTCATTGAAATCTTCACAATTACAAAAATGTATTCATTTATTAGATTAAAGCCCGTTTGGCATTCCATAGTCAGTTTTAAATGGTCCTGAAAAAGGTGAGTACACCCTGTCTCTAACTGCTGAATAGGCAGGTGTATACAAAAGTATGGATAGTTTTCATATTTGTTTTTAGTTGTGCATTTAACAAACTGACATTTCAAATATCCTTTGTTTTATCAATCTACATTATTAGCATTGTGACAATTGCAATCCTCCACAGAAACTTCGTGCACACTACATCAGGTGGGTATATCCTCCAGGAAACCAGCTCCGAATCAAATATATCGACCACCGACCCGCGTATAATCCCTCGGCGAACCATTTTTTTAATTTCACTCGCTCTACTTTAATTAAGTTTGAAATTAATTACAAACAGTTCTGATAGAGAGCTGGTACTTCCTCAGTCTACAACAAAGTTGTACCAGCAGCTGAACACTCCACATACCTTCCAGCGCCCTGCGGTCGTCAACCACAGTTGCACAGATGAGAGCTAACAACCTGCAGAAGATGCAGTCCGACCAGACTGGTAACCCAGATCATCACGATGAAACGTCAAGATCCCGCATACATGCTGCACTCCGCTCCTCTGACAATTAAAGTGATTGTGCCAAGGACATGAGACAGAAATCCCTTCACTGATCATCACAAGGGAACAAGTGTTTGAGTCCAGCGGAATATAAAACATTTAAAATAAGTTTAAAAACTTATCGCTGTTAAAGTAACTTATGCAAAGAGATTATTATACGTCATGTTTATGTAAAAGGGAAAAAAAATGGGTCGACTTAAGCATCTTTCATTGGCACAGCGAGCACTTACAAATCGATCTGATCTGCTAGCTTACCATGGATCAAACTCGTGGATGATGCTCTCGAACCGGATCACAGCGAAAAGTCTGGAGCTGAATCCTGCCAGGCAGGCCAGAAAAAGAATGCTGAAGGAGAGTAGAGACTGCCACCCGGCCGGTTGTGTCAGTCCGCCAGAGAGGCCTCCTTTGCCCCCTGCTCCTCCTCCACCGCCGGCGCCAGGTCGGCTGTTTCCGTGCACCGAGCTCCCAGAATTGCCGGACGCCTTGTGCTTGCCGTCGCTGGCTGCATGGTGCTCCGCCATTTCTGCGTGCGATGTCGGTCGGATTCGTTAGAGAGCGTCCGTTCCCCCCTACTTCTCCTCCTCCTCCACCGCCTCCTGCCGCTCTCCCGAGTCTCCCTCCGCTCCTTAACCGTTGTAAACTCCCCTCGGCTGCCCGTGCTCAGGGTTCCTCTCTCCGGAGCCGCTCCCGGTGTGTATTTAAACGTGCTTTCAGTTGACTACCGCAGCCGTTACGTTCCTGCCCGCATACTCCTGCGCCACAGAGCCAGCGCTGCTCGTTCAATCCGCTTCACGACTGAACGCCGGTGGGAAGAGGCGGGAGGGGATAGAGTGGGCGGGGCGTCCGGGAGAGCTTGTGGCCTTTCACAGATCGACAGGTACAAGAGGGCGGGGCTTCGGGTTCATCAGCCAATAGCAAAGAAGATTTGTTTAGATTGCCAGAGAAGTTATCCAATAGATGATTAGATAAATCGTGGCCGGTTGTGATTGAAAAATGAAGAAAAAAAAAAAAAACTCCTGGCACATAGAGAGGCTCCATAAACAAAGAATAAGTTGTTTTAGATACTTAATGTTAGGTTGTTAATTAATTTTCTAAATCTGCTTGATAAGTGTTTTCTGCAAAATTAATGCCAGTTTATATATTACAATGCACTGCCAATCTGAAAAACAAATCCATACCTGGATTTAAGAAATGAAATGGGAAAGAACCACCCATTGGATAATTTTTGAATAATTATTCATTAATTTCGTTTCTGTTTTGGTCCAGCAAATTATATTTGAATTGAACTGAAAACATCTTTCAGCTGGCAAGTTATTCAAGTCAAGCTGATGCTGTGAGTAACTTCTCATCTCTTAACCCACCATGTCAGGATACACATCCTGTGGTTGTGGAAAGGATGTTGGTGTATTTCAGAACAGAATTACGTGCATGCATCAAACAGAGAAAACAAAAAGACTGCTGAATGAAACTGGGCTAAGAACTGTCCAACTGGAAGGACACATGGGGGAAACAGCATGTTCATGGTAGAAATGTGGCTGTGAAAAATGGCTGATGATTATGAGGGATGACTTAGACATCTCTACATGCAAAATGTACTGATAGGATTGAAAATAAACTGCTTTGCTGCCTTGAGAAAAATAATGATTGGTTTGGGTTTCCTGGGGAGAAAATGTTAAATTTAATAGGGAGCATAAAGATTAGACTTTGGAGCAATGGAAGAAGGTCATGTGGTTTGAGGATCAAATATTTACCCTGTTCCCTCTGCATAAGGTGACCCTCGTATGATGCTTAGGGTCAACTCTAGAAAGTAGCACTTACCTCACAGCCCAGATAGCACATGATGTTAAATCAACGTTGAAAAATAGTTAGAATCGTTGATTTT
>NW_015115484.1:0-27629 GCF_001443285.1 Poecilia latipinna
CTATTTTTCAACGTTGATTTAACATCATGTGCTATCTGGGTATGGTGACTGTAACCCCCTTTCGTACACTGAAATCTGCAATAATGGGTTTTTTGGCCGGACAATCTCGTACATCGGTCGCACGTTTGGTTTCTTTCTGATTCATCGTCCGTCATTTTGCACTACATTCAAGTTAAAATTGTTTTGTCAGCAACAAACAATGTCCATATTTTCTCATCGCCTCAACCTCCAAAGGTTTCATTGATTCGTTCTTTTAACGTTGACTTTGGCTGTTGGTGAGCAGAAAAAAAAAAAAAAAAAAAAAACCCACAGAGCTAAACATAAAAAACCCGCAAGAAGCCATTCCTCATCGCAAAAAAGGAGCGAGCGCGTGCAGAACCGTGAAGCCCAGCTGTGGGATGAAGCCACAGCTGTATCTCCTGTGGAAGGAAGAGGAGAAATGGACTGGACTTCCAGCGGCGGTGTGAATCTGACTCGTAGAGAAACATGCGACTTGCTTTCCTGAACCTCTGCTCTGACATAATTAACCAGTGCTCAGCCAGACTTAGGAGTCTCTTTTCTTCTCCAGCAACAGAATGCTTTACTGAGAGGTTTCAATTGGTAGCTTTGGACAATAAATCCACATCAAACCCCACCGAGAGTAGTCATTAACTGAAAACCAGGGGCAGGCTGCAAAAAAGTTGCAGTTGAAACAATTTTTGTGACTCTTTAAAGTCCTAAAGTTTAAAGCATACGACAAAGAAAGTGAGGGGGGGGGAGAGCAATGGAGCTCGGCCCCTCCTTCACCTGCTGCTGCGCACTGCCGATAAGTGGACTGAAAGTCCACATACAGTTGTGGTGTGAAGTGTCAGCTGTTGCTTCTTTTAAGGAAGTGCTGCTTTAAAGTGATACACCTCACAAGTTGGTTACCAGAGCAGACAGCCTGACTAGCAAGCTGCAGAACAACAAAACTGTATAATAATCGCATGGGCACATGAAAACAACAGTTCAGTCAAACAGGTGTTTGGTATATAGGTGTGCACATCTCAATCAAAATAAGTAATACATTGAATTTAAGTGATCATTGCACAGAACAGAGAACAATTTCACAGTGATGCCCGAGGTCCTCCAGATAATTTGTTTTCATGTAGTTTGAATAATTGTTGCTTTTCTACTTTAAATAAAAGATTACGCCCCACAGCTTTGTGCGTGATGTTTCGTCCTAGTACAGTAATATAAACAAACCGTGGTATGTTCACCCACGGTTACACGCAAAGTCGTACACTGTGAGAACGTCTCACAGGCCGACGCTTGAGAGGCAAACGTATGCAAACACGCTCAGACGAGCACACACAGCCGAGACCGACTAATCAGCCAACTGCTCACTTTTTTCTGTCTCTTCTTGGTCGTCCAAAATGTCCCTCTGGGACAACAGCAGGCCGCTGGGCGGCGGGGACGCATCCCACAGGGCCTGTGAAATTAGCAGCTATTATCAGTACCTGCAACCACAGGTCCTACGGAGAGCGCCTGTAAACAAATCACTGCCATCCCGTTTCCCCTGAATTGCGACAAAGAGCAAGAAGGACGGGGATTCAGGGATCATTAAAAAAAATAAATAAATAAAAATCCAATTTGCAAAATGCAGACAGACTTTCCAGTTTGCCACCCGACTGACCTGTTATGCACAAGGTCCAGGAAAAACAGAGATGCCATTTTAACCAAGAGTCTTTTAGATTTAAGAAAAATTGCATTTTGGTGGCTTTTTTTTTTCTTATTTCTATTAATTTAATCAACAAAGACAAGCAAACTCATCATCAACTACATCAGAAAAGTTGTTTCTTGTTTGTTTGTTTTTTATCATTGTACAATCTAAGCTATGGTCCAACAACAACACAATTGATTGACAAAATAAAGACATTAATTTCTAACAAAATTTCAACCGCTACATTCAATAAAAGGATAGAAATCATAGGAATAGGGGAGTTTGGAAAAATTAGGACAATAAGTAAGTTAGTGAGTCAGTTCAAGTGAAATGATTATCAAACTGTCCAAAGAAGAATGGCCTCCTTTTCTTTCTTTTTTTTTTCAAGCCAATCACATTGGACAAAATATAATGCCTGGCGACCGTTTAAAAATCGTGGCATTTTAGGATTGACTGATTCAGAGGGATTTTCATTGTTGAGCACGGAAGTCTAAAAAAAAACAAACAAAAAAAACAAGTGTTTTTACGGCAAAACAAAACCCTACGAGACTGTTACTTATTGTTTTGTTGCATTTGAGTGATATTTCACTGACAGCATAACTGATCAAACACAAAATTTGAGGCACCCAAACACAGGAGGGGAATAAAAAAAAACAACTGAAGAATGACATTTGCACAAAGCTAAGTGGAGTTAAGAAATATATAATACAGACTAGACATTACAACAAAAGAAACGTGTTTAAGAAGAAAGTAAAAAAAACCAAACAAAAAAAAACGCAGCAATTGTAGCAGACCTTTGTTGAACACTGCTGAAGGGCACTCTGGACTTTTGGAGGAAAATAAATCAATGAAGGAAGACACTGACACATATGGGAGGCTAATATATTTGGGTGTCAGCATCTGGTGAGTCTTGACTCACTTCTCCGGTCGGGACCCCTCATTGGGACATAAAACTAAAGGAAGATGAGCTGCAAACTTGCAGCTAAAATAAGGTACAAGCAGAGAAGCCACTTGTTTCCCCCGTCCCCCCATTTATGGCCCGTGTGCATATTTAAATGTGTGTTTGGGTCCATCTGCAGAAGAAAAAACAAAACAAAAAACAAACAAACAAAAAAAAAAAGGCCATCGGAGCTCGGAAAAAGCCGCACTGGAAAACCACACAGAGCAACAAAACAACTGTGGTCCAAGGCGAAGGAGAAGTTTTACGGTCTGAGCTCGCCTGAAAAATCTTCACTTTCGTTTCTGGAGCGTGGTTTTTATTTGGAAGGCAGATCATATAAAGCTGGGGGGCTTTACGCAAGCCAACAACAGCAGACCACCGAGGAACTGGACGTGAATAACAAAAACACTTGGAGAGCCACCTCTGTTTGTGATTTTACTTTACATTTTCCACCAAAATTTGAACAACGATGTTTCCTGTCTTGCCTAATTTTTTCCCTCTCATCTCACCAGAAGCACAACCACCCATTTCCTTGTTTGCCAGTCAAACATACAATTGGGGCTTTTTTTTAAAAAAAAAAAAAAAAAAATTGAGTAATGCTGCCAATTTACCATTTTGAGAGCTTAAGAAACGAGTGGGACATGTGACGTCTCCTCTCGACGCGCATCAAGCTCCTCCGCTCGCCTGAATTCAAAACAGGAGCCCCGAGTTTCTACGTGCCACTTCTCCGGACATTGGTTAAGTGCCAGTGCCAGAGAAAACACTGCACTGTGACAGAGCGAACAGAGGCTTTGGACGGCGTCCACGCATGAGACGAGGTGGGGGCATGAGGGGGAGGGGAGAAACTGAAAAAAAAAAAAAAAAACTAAAAAATGCATGTAATTGGTGAGAATCTCTGGCTTCCATCAAGACAGTAATTGGCCAGAGAGAGCCCTTGTGAGAAATATGCGGCGCAAACGTTTTCCCTGATAATCCCATCTTGTGAGCATCTGGCAGCGGCGTGGTCAGAGGGGCAGGAAGAACAACAAACCCGTGAGGGGAGAGGAGAAGAAAATAAAGGACGGGAACATCATTTCTTTTGTTTTGGAGGGCGCAGTAAGCTTAACTACATTCAGAGTGTGTCTTGCGAGTCCACAACAAAGTTTTACAATGGCTTCTGATTTTTAATACCTAAATCTGACGGATGGGTGGGTAACAGACAAACAGATCTGGAAAATACTTCAAATCAACATTTAGGCTCTTCCAGAATTACGCAGACGGTGCAGCAAACCTGTACAGCAACACAGAGACAGAAGTTCAAATAACACATAGGACAGTATTTACAGATGTTTCATTATGACGTCATGGTGGCCATCGTTTTATCAAAAAACGCTTACACATGCTAAGAAACATCCTACAATAATGTCAAATGTACTGCCTTTTATCATCCATTAAGCCATTTATCAAAAGCTATGGAAAATGATCAAATACAGGCACCATGGGCAGAAAACTTGCATTTCATAGCAGAGCAGTGAGTGCTGCTGGCTGCAGGCCTGCTGCTGTGAAGAGCTGGAAACCAATGACTGGAGGGCGGGTGTGTGTGTGTGTGTGGGGGCGGGGGGAGGACACGGGAGGTTAGGAGAGGTGGTGGGGGGGGGGCACGCTGTCAATGCTGAGGCACAGCTTCCAAGGCCGCAAACGCCACACAGCTGCACCTCAGCTCACGCCGGCAAACTCCACGCAAGGACACAAACGTTCACGCAAAGATCTGACGCTCTTAAGTTTGCATGCTGCCACTTGAGAGCAAAGCACCGACATGCGTTCCGATATGTATGCACGGCTGCCCGCTGTGCGCAGGCCATCTGGTCTAAGTTAGGAGTAATATAAAAAGCTTATTCAGATACACGGTGAGTGTGGATGCAAACCTGGCAGAGCGTAGGCCTCTCTCTCTCTCTCTCTCCCATCCATTTCTCCACCCCTCCCTGCTAAGGCCTGGTTTAAGTCTAGACATCATATTGGAAAACGGCACACATGCCACAAATATACAAGGAATATTCCAAGTGCTACTATTTATGGAGGAAGAAAAAAAATGTCTTTCTACCTGCTTTCAGAACGCTGGATGTAGGTCGACTAATGGAAAACAAATGCAGGGAGGAAAAAAAGTGCATAACCTTAGCGTTTCATTAATGACTAATTTCAGCAACATGGAGGACTGCGTGTCTGAGCGAGAAACATTTGACTGCGCTCGCTCGCTGGCGCGCATGCACGAAACACACCGAGACAAATACTGAAGGTTACAATTATAGGATGAGACAAAAGCTAAAAGTGAGGATGAAGCAAAGTGTACGGCTGCGTAAATACTTATTTTAGTACCGACCGCTATTACTATTTTATTAAACGTGACTGGTGGCAGCAAAAACAGTGAGTGGAGACAGAAAATGCCAACTTGGTTAATTTGTGTATTTGCCGTCACAAAGAAGCTCCATGGAGTCAGATGTTTGTACTTTTTAGCAGCTTGACAATCTAAAATCCGTTCGAAGAAAGGGTAAGTATAAGATGTTATACTTAGTTAAAAAATAAATAAATAAAAGTTGAGACTGCATATCCAAAACAGAATGACCTAAATGGTTACTCATTTTACAGCTCGTGGTACAAACATCCTGATGCCATTTTGCATCGATGCAAAGAAGCAAAAAAAAAAACAAAAAAAACCTCAAGAATAAAGGAAGGGAAGCTGGGTAAACTCGCTGTGCCTGATTTGTTTGTCCCTCGGATAAATTACAAAGTTCAGCTCAGTAAGCTCAACAAGCTCCTGTATGAAAGGGATGTGTCAGAGGATAGCAGAAAAAACAAACTGTTTTACCTCCTGTGTTGTGCAGAGGAGACAAAAAAATAACGCATTAGGATTATTGTGGTTAAATATGGAGACAAAACACCAACATTGACAGTAACCGTGATATTAAAAAATAATAGAATGTAATGCTGACTACTGTGGTGGACTGGCAACAGAGATAGAGACCAGCCATCTTCAGCCAAAAAATATGTCCACTTTGTATGGTGTGTTTCCAAATTATATCTTTTGATACTCAATGTACCTGTATTGTGTAATATATAAAAAAAGAAAAAGACATGGCAAAGCTCCACTTAAATTATGCTTAAACTATCCTTTGGGTATTTAAAAAAGTAATTTTATTTCTGACTCCATTCAACTCACTCTCTGTCCGAATTTGCATGGAAATCACAGATTGTTTTTGTGGCCATTCTTTTACGTCATTTGTAAAATCGAACAAATCTGAATTTTCTCAAATGTTCTAGTTTTGTGTTCAACCCTTCGTCGTGATATTCCGAGTGAAAAAGAGACTGCGTTGGCTGTCGGGATTTGATTCTCAGTTGACCGCAGGTGAAGCACTAATCAATAAATTTTACGACGTTCAAAGCAAACAAACGGTTATCGGGTTTGTCGAAGGTTTTTTTTTTGTTTGTTTTTTGTTTTTTTTGCTTCGTCTTTTCTCTGGAACTGCAGGGAAATGTTTTACAAGCTGAATTATCAGTGAGTGATATCAAAACAGCGAGCAAACTAGCTTAGCATTTAAGCTAACTCATGGGAAAACAGAAATGTAGGAGGTTTTTGAAAAGGGCAGCTGTACGTGTTTAAGTCCTTAGAAACAAAGGAAACATATACCGGTACTTATTCGTCACTGTCAAAATGCAAGAAATCTCTTTCAAGCATTTATTGGATGTTCTTCTGTGACTGGGACTTGGCAACAGATCAATTCATATCATAGATTTATGAGACAATATAGTCTGATCTTAATGACATTTTGTGATATTTTTGACGTGTTTGCTGCACAGTTAACATCGGATGCAAAGTCAGACCAGGAGTACTTTGGCGTTAAAATCCATTCAAGAAGTCTGATTCGGGTTGCATGAATTCAACCTGAATTAGGAACAAGAATGAACAAGCATGCAAAGAAAGAATGTCAGCAAAAAAAGTAAATAAAATAATCAAAATGATCATCAAGATCTGTTGTGCGGATGTGGTCCGTATAATGTATTTCAGTTGGTGAAGTAAATTGACTTTTCAGTAAAATTCTGACACCTGTGGAAGAATAAAAACAAAAATATCAATTTTTTCCCCCAATTACTGAATTTATGATTACACAAAGATGTCTAGTTTAGAAGTTTACAGATATTAGCCATTTTGTCCTGTTCAGGTGATTAGCTAAGACAAGGCTTTAAAAAGTAAAACACCTTTTGGTTACCATAAGTAATTACTTGATTTTAGGAAAGCTGGGTGGGGGGGAGGGGGGAAATCTGATTGTTTCTGTCAATGGCAATCTCCGGTGGCCAATTCAGCTCTGATTGAGCCTTAAGTTCCCTTTAAATCAGTCCTGGATGACACATGGCAGAACTCGTTTGCGATGTGTTCTCTCCATATTGAAAAGGAAAAGACTTTTCTTCTCGCTTATGGACACTGTGCAGCCAGCGGAGTGGAGAGACACTGAACATGAGTCCTAAATTACAGCCCTACTGAAGAAACAAAAACAAACCAATAGAGCGACCTGTTTCTTATTACCAAACAGGCCGAAGGAGTGGAGAAAGGGAAAGGGGGATTATTTCTGAAGGCAGGGAGGGAAATAGGGAGAAAGGTGATATTTACTGCAGCTCAGACTTACCTTCTGAAGGAAGACAGCCTGTGTTGATTTTTTTTTTTACTCTTTAATGAGGCAATAAATATACAGCATTTAATTCTTGAAAAGACAGGCTCCCTCAGAGTGTGGCGTTTATATTATCAGCTTTTATAGACCTGTCAACACTCAGCACTCTTTCTTTTTTTTTCCTTTTTTTTCCCCCTCATGCTTGATTTTCTGGCTGAGCTACAATTGGATGACATGTGCCAAGTTATGTTTTTATGAACTCGCTTGTTCCAACAAATAGCACATAAATTTTTTCACTTGCTAAAATTCTTGAGCCGGCCTGTGTACCTATGATGCGAACTGCAGGGGTTGTTACCGAAGAGTTAAAATATATATATATATATATAAAAAAAATGCCTTTACAGAAAAATGAGCTGAAAAGAGTAGTCAGTGATTTCATATGAAGGCAAACGGGGCTTTAATGTGACATAAGCTGTGGCTGTAAATGTTTTTTAATAGGTCATAAAGAACAAGAGGTCTTTAGTTTTCTGCTTTGGGAGGCCGTTCAATCAAACGAGTGACAAAGTGAAAGAGAGAGAGAGAGAGAGATGAATTCTGTAGAGTGTCACAATAAAGCAACTTTGACAAGTCTATAATCTCAGTCACAAGTTATTTGCTTTTTATGAAAGGGTAGCTCAATCCTGCAGTCGGTGTTTGTGCGTTATGTTTTTCATACAATTTTCCACTTGTGAACAAGTCCAATAACACATCACAGGCACACGGGGGATATTTATTAACCTTTTGGGAAAAGGCAGAAAAACACCAGACCTTTTTAATTGCCACCAAGACAACGTCACTCTAATTGATCCTTTTAAATATGAAAATTTACATATGTGCATATATAATCACCTGCTGCAATCTTGCACCCTGTCGACAGCAACAATTAAAAGGAAATTCTCTTTCACTCTTCCGCGTTTTCCCGCGAGGGAGGAGGGGTGGGGGGGCGCGAACGCGCGTGCGCTGCATTTCAAATCGAGCCCTAATGCGCCGACGCCTCTCCCACACCTACAGAAAGCCGGCATTAGACTTGTTTAAATCAATTAGGCAAATGTGAAATGAGCAAAGAGTACAAATGTCTTCCCTTTTTCACCTCCGAGCTTCCAAGCGCCAGAGTAATGGTGCCAGTCGCACGCGCACGGCCACCCACCCTCGCTTCCATCTTCATCTGCGTCCTTTAGTCGCCTCGCCACCTCCCAAGCCTGACCTTATCTCGACGCAGGAGCACGTAAAGTATTTTTGTTTGTGGATAACACAGTAGATGGGCTGAGGTCAGACCCCTCGCATAAACACACACACACACACACACACACACACACACAAAGGACTTACAGAAAACATCTCTCGGGGCGCGTTTAAGAGGAGCGCTGTCAGGGTTGAGGTGAGTGTGCTAGCTAAAGTCTTTGGTAAATGCCATGAAAACAGGTGCAGCGTTCACGTCTGAACTTTTATTTTCGTTTACATAATGACATCAGAGTAGCAGCTCATTAGCCAAATTGTCACTGCTGCAAAGGCGGAATCCTGATTACGTTGATGAGTTGAAGGTTTCCTTTGTCAGCCCAATTTGTTTTTTTTGTTTTTTTTTTTTTTTTTTTTTTATAAAAATGCAAAACTTAGTGATTTCCCTCATATTGTATGACATTTTAGAGATCAAAGCATTTTTTTTTTGGAAGATCTAAATTAATTGAAAGAAAATGATCAAAATATATATTCTTTACAGCATCTTTGTAATCTAGCTGTGTTTTGGGGATTCTTATCTCCCTCCTCACTTGTTAAAACACAGAAATATTTTTTATTAACAAAAAAAATATTGTTTGACACTTAAGAAAAGGTGGAAAATAAATTTCACGTTTCATAATGAGGCAATTCACTTTTTCGATCAAATTTATATTTCATCATGTTACAACTAGTGTTCTACATAGTAGACCACCACAAAGTAGAGCCTAAGAATCTCACCTTCTTCCCTGCCCCAGCCAAATGAAACCACCCCACAGCATAATACTGCCATCACAATGTTTCATATTTTGGAAAGCTGAGTTTAGTGTTCGTTTTCTTTCACACGCAATGTTTTCCACGTACCAAAACATCCAATATTAGACCTGAGCACCATTTTTCAGGTGTGTTTTGTCCTCTGCATGTTTTGTGAAGCTGACTTTCTGTCAACAATGGCTTTCTTCTTTTTATTCTTCAACAAAGGTCAGATTTGCACAACGCACAAGTTGAAGTCAGCGTAGTTGTTTTTACAATCCGGCTCTCCTCTGATCCACTCTACAACTTTTATTCATGACCTGTCGATAACTGTTGACGATAACCGAGTAGCTCTTTGCACGATAACGTTTTTATATCGCAAGATCTCGAGCCGTAAGACTTGTCCCACCCCAACAAGGCCAATGAATGAATGACCAAGAGAAGACGCATGGGAAAGCATGACAGCTACCAGTAAGGTATTCTCTGGTGTTATTCCTGAAGAGTGAGATTAGACTTGTAAGAAAGAGAATTATAATTCACCTTACAGCTTGACTTGGATTTAAGTGTTTAAATTTTATTTTATTTTATTTAATTTTTTTGGTTTGTTTGGTTTGGCAACACGATTAGAGGTGAAACAAACTGACTGGAAGGAGGTCAGGGAAATATCACAGTTCTGGCTTTAAATCCGCTCTGTCACAGAGTTAAACCTGCATGATGAAAGTAAACCGTAATGTCACCCAATATGCTGCAGCCTGATTCTAATCGGCCCTGCGAGTAAGCGAAGCGCCGTCCGTCCGCCGGGTTTGAGACAAGGCTTGTGTTTTGCTCCCGATGTCTCTTAAGTCACATTAAGTGCTAATGATGCAGCGAATCTGCAGAAAATCTGACTAGAGGATATTAATTTGAAACTAAATCGGAAGGCAGAATTACCGACTGCTTGTTTTTAAAAAAAAAAGAGAAGGAGGACAGTCCTGAGGAGGGAGTCTGTGCCGACGCAGCACTCTTGAAATGAGATCAAGACGAATAACAGAGGAGAAAAGAGCAAAGGAAGGTGGACATGATCGTGAAAATATCTTTTTAGCCGTTTAATTTAGCCAGCGATGATTGATTTCCCAGTCTCCTGTATAAATATTTCACCAGCCACACATGTGATTATTGAGCTTTTTGCTATTAAATTAGCCACGTAACACCTATTAAAGACTTAAGCCTAAATTGCTGTAATGAGATGAAATATTAAATTATAATAACAAGCTATTCAAACATTGTATTCAGCTGCAGACTCCATTGTAATTACTGCCACGCAGTGGTAAACCGGCACACTTAGACAACCTATCAATCCGCGCTAGGAGTAATTCAAGCAGCCTTTTCATCCAGAGGCCTGTTATTCCATATGTAATGTCATAAACTCGCCGAGTGTGACAGCGAGAAAATAAAACATTTTTTAAAAGGCTCCGTGTGTGTTCCTGCTCTGCGCTGGCAGTCAGTACCGAGGAGGGCCGGCTTTGTCCCGCACACAAAAGAGCCCTAAACGTGAAGTTTGGGACGCTTTAAACAAGTAGACCTTTAACGGCTTAATGCAGAGCAATGGAAATTTAACATAAAGTTAAAAGCAGACATGTTTAGACACTATAAAAAGACATAATATTTTTCCTTCTTGCTTGAGATTAAATCTGATTAAACTTCTTTCGCATTAGGTCAGTGAGGTCATCAAAATTGTTTCTATTTGCTAAATGGCAGCATAAATAACAGAGGTAAATGCTCTGATTTTTATTTTTTTTTACACTTTATTTAAAGGCATTTTACCTTATCGTTTTGTAGAACTTCCTTTTGAACTGTGTGACTCGAATATATTTCCACAGACCTTTCGTAATATTTGCTCATTCCTCCTGAATTGGTGTAACTGAGGTTTTCAGGCCAACTTGTTCTCCCACACCTTTTCTGCTCTGTCCATAACTTTTCTGAAGCACTGAGATCAGGACTTTGTGGAGCTCCAAAACATTCCCTTTGTTGTTTTGAAACCTCTTCGTAACCAATATGGAGACGTGCTTCAATTCATGCCAAGTGTTAAACCCAGCTCGCTGCGCATATCGACTTTACTCATCTATTTTGTAAAGTGCATCAGTCCTTCCGGCACCAAATCACCCCCAAAACATGATGCTGCCACCCCCATATTTACGTTACGCTTTGGTGCTGTCCTTAAGGTTGCAACCTTGCATCTTTTCTAATTTAATTATGGTCATCGTCGTTCAAGGCTTTTAAAACATATCTCCAGAAATGGTCTTTGTCACTTTGCAATCTGACTTTTTCCATGTTCGATTAATGGAATAATGGCTTCTTGGCGGCATTTCAACCAAAACGTAAAGCTTTAGCCACCATCTTTACAAGTTAATTTGCTTTTGTTATGGGGTTGATATGCACATTTTGCGACAAAGTATGTTTTTACACCCCAAAACTACAGACGTTACTCCATTTCACTCAAATCTTTTGAACATAAAGCTTGTAAACCTACATCATCTTTTAATCGTAGAAAGATGCTCGTTCCTCTTAATCAGATACTTCTCTAAGTGAATAAGCTCATTATTCTGGCATTTGGCAAATATAAATAATTTTGGTAATCCTAACTGCTCCGAAAAACACGACAAGTTCAGTCTTGGGAGTTCAATGTCTTACAGTGAGGAATATTTTGGGGGGTAATATTACAGAAGTAAACCACATGTAAAATAAGCCAACATTGTACGGAAGCCGAATTACAAGTTTCCTATTTGCCTAAAACTCATTTTCTTCTTACTCCTTTAGTCAGTACTGTGAGATCTAGTGTTTCTCTGTACAAACAAATGATTCGGGTTGATCTGGGTTATCAACAAAAACGCTAGTGGTGTGGAGGGAACTGAGTGGGAGGCTCATCGGTACGGTCCCAAGGTGCAGAGCTGGACCACGCAGTCCAGCCCTCATCCGGGCCTTGCTTCCCTGTTCCCTTATGTCCATTATGAATTTCACAAATGGATGTGATAATTACAGGATGGGGGTCAGAGCTAATGAGAGGTCCCCCAGGCATCCATTTATTAAACCTATTTCAATTTCTGAGGGGGAGTGAGGCGGCGGCGACGGAAGGAGGGGGTCCGACGATTCCATTTTCCTGGTTGTAATTAATTATGTTGCAAATAAAATTTTGAGCCACTTGCAAATCAGAATTTTTTATTTTATTTTTTTTGTCTCATTTCATCTTATCCTTTTTCTGTGATCATCCTAACCAAAACTGCACGAATGAAATACATTAAAGGTAAAGTTTTGTGCTCCATTAATTCCTGGTTTTACTGCCGCTGCTATTTTGAACTGAATTCAGTAAAAAAAAAAAAAAAGTAAAATGTTTAAGTTGTGTTGGAGAAGGAGGTACAGAAGTAAAAAAAAAAAAAATCAGATGTCATTACTTCTCAGGCAAGACTAATTGTTTTATTAATTAAGCAGGTAATTCTTACACTTAGCGCGCTGCTAATGGCAGGTGAGGCACAAAAGCAGGCTGCAGCAGCTGTGACTCTGACATTAAAAACAAAGCCGACGCCACTTCCTCTAACACCGTTGGATTATTTTAACTTCCCTAACAGCCATGATTTCATTGAGCCACAGGTAATGTACTTCTGATTTATACCTCAGAGAACCGGGGGGTGGGGGACGTCTAAGCAGGGACAGACTGATTCACATTCTATAAGATATACCTCATAAATCCTCTCCGTCTTTTCTTTGTTCATTTTTTTTCCATCATTTGCATCATTTACATGCAAAGATATCATCATGTCTGTATTTTTCCAGACATGACCAATCAGCATATTACTGTAACTGAGAGGGGCTGCTAATGACCGAGACATTGGGCCAAAGTTTAGACGCTCCAAACCAGATCCAGGGGGCATCAGGGCGGATCGTATTCCACACGCCACTCAGAAGCTTGGATTAAAGCTCATGATGGTTGGTTAGCAGTGCCATGAAGGCTGCAAAATGATTACCGTGACATAAGGAAAGTCCGTGTTTTTTTTGTTGCTAACCAGACGCAACCCCAGCGAAACCGTCCATAATCAATTTATTCCAAAGTGTCTCCCAACCATCAACTGCTACGGCGCGATCCCACAGCTGCCCTTAAAAAGCTGCAGCTTTGCATTCGAGGCTCATGTGGTCGCTACGGAGATGCATTACAGCTCAGTCGATGACTGGGGACGGGCTCATTTTCAGCTTGAGCATCTTCACTGTAACAAGATGATCTGACTCTCAAAACATCCTAATTTGTTTTTTTTTTTTTTCTATTTTTCTGAGCTTCAGGATGCATCATGGCTTGATGGTTAATTTGCACATTACCACAGGAATCACAGCTTTAATCTCTCATGATATTGTGTTGTAAGGTCTTTAGCTATAAATGTGAGTGGTTTCTGCACTTCCACCATTAGTTGTAGTCTTACTGCGGAGAAGAAAACGCTACCAAGACTTTAGCAGGGAGCAAGTAGGTGTTTTTTGTGGCTTTTTTCATTTCAGCTCACTGGAACAGTTAAAATTACAAGTGGCAGAATATAATTTTTACAGATCAACCATAGTGGAACATTTCTGTAACGCTTTGTTTGACGGGGTGTGCATAAGACTGTCATAAACGTGACGTAACACCTGTCATGAACATGAAGGAGTTTTCATGAATGCTCATGACTGTTGTCATGAAGTGGGATTTGGCAAATAATGACACTTTTAACACAAAGTCGACCATTTTAATGAAACTTTAGATTAAAAGTGCCATTATCTACTGAGTGACACTTCATGACAGCAGTCATAAACATTCATGAAGACTCCTTCAAGTTCATGACAGGTGTTGAGTCATGTATGATATGACACCTTCATGTCAGTCTTATACACAGCCCCTCAAAGTTTTACCAAAATTTCTTATAATAAATCACCTGAGTTGTTGGTCGAATCCAGAGCCAACCCAGGCTGCCTTCCTTCAAAAACTCCTAAGAGCATCCCCTACTGTTATGTGTTGGCCCCACATCATAGATAATCTTCACCCTGTTGCAATCAGGCTTCCTACATATTGTCACCACAACAATGAACCACCGGCGTCTCAAAAGCAACTTTCGTTTTGTTGGCTCACCACTCACGGGAAGAATAACCCCGATTCCACGTTTCCCTTTATTTGAAAATGATGGCTCTCCCTGCGGTCCGCTGGAATTGAAAGCCTTGCAAATGGTTCTGTTACCCGTTCCAAAGGTGATGAATGTCACCGACTTCCTCTTGTTTCTCATCTGTTCTCGAATTCCTCTAGGTTGAAACATGATGTGCTTCTTCATATTATATAATTTTTTTTCAGTGTGGCAAAAGAGCAAAAACAGAATAAATCTCTACTTTTTCTTGGCACTTATTCCATAAGCCCCTTTACAGTCTTTAGAATGTTGGATGACACTATAAGGAGCTTTTTCTTTTTATGCAGATTCATATTATTTCTGATAATTTGATTTGTAAAATGACAACATTTTTTATACTAAGTTGTGTCTCCCTCAGTGCATCCAAATACATCTTCTGAAACCAAAGACAGGTTTAAAAAAGAAAAATGCTTACAAGTAACATAAATGCAAGGTTTTGGTTGAGCTGCTCTGATAGAAGGACATTTTTCCTGCATGATAGTAGCAGTAGAGGGGCTTCAATAATCACCTGTCCCTGGCAAGTAAGCATTGCCGCTGACAACCGTCCACCCACTAAAATCGCACAGGCATACACACCTATACACACACACACACACATCCAGGTGAGAAAAAGCTGTCAGTATCAGTTCGGTTTTGCAGCACCGGACACCCACCAGTCCAAGCTCAGAATGCACACTATAGCTGGCAAACTGCTATTTTCTCAGCACGCTCCCTTAACAAAGTTTTTTTTTTCTCTCCCCCTTTTATCAAACCTCTAAGAGTCTCTGAAGGGAAAGGTGGGTATTATTCACACTTGAGCAGATGCTAGGATTATAAAAGTGGAGAAGAGAGATAAAAAAAAAGAAACGTCAGGTGAAACGGATGGCTTGTACTGAATTAAAGCGAACGCATTTCGGAAGCAGGATCAGATGGAAAAGAAGAAGTGAGGAATGGCTTAAATGAACCAACCGATTAGAAAAATCGATAACTTCTGTGCGTCGTTTCTCCAAAACAAAGTGTGATCCTCCCTAGAAAGACCTGCCTCTCTTTTCACTCTCTCCTGCTGGACCTATCTCTCTCTCTCTCTCTCTGTCTGCGTCTCGCTGACAATCCAAGAGTGTAATTTCCACATAACAGATTGTTAGGACTGTCACTACATCCACTGATTTACACAGTCACAAAAATGGTGGAGGCAGGCAAATGCATTTCTGCTGCTGTTTACATCTGGTCATGACAAACAACACACCGAACCACTGAAATAAGTAAAAAAAAAAAAAAGATTTCCTCACACAGACAGCTTCCAGATGGACTCCGGCGCAATGTGACCCCCCGCTAAATCCTATTACCCCCGACTCACCTCGCTGAAATGAAGTCCTACCTGGTGAAAAGAGCAGCAGGCGCGCCAGCTTCGAATGTGCCCACACTCCAGCTGAATCCCATTGATCCCAGAGATATTTGCATGAGATAGATAGATAGATAGATAGATAGATAGATAGATAGATAGATAGATAGATAGATAGATAGATAGATAGATAGATAGATAGATAGACATGCTTCTTCATGGCCCCCCTTTGGCCACCCCTGAGGGCGCCACTGTTTGTACTTTTTACATGTGGGCAGGCACTAAGTACTGCTGGAAAATGAAATCATGAAGTATCTGGTAGATGGCTCACATGCTTCTGCCACATTTTGTCCTTTCACTCAACTTTCCATCACTGTGCTTTGCTACGACGCTCTGTGAACAACCAGCTTCTCGTACGGACTGACGTTTCTGACTCACCCTCACTTTCAGTTTCTGCCTGCTGAATAATTGTCAAGTCAGCAGTTTTCCCATGATTGGGTTGACCATAGCATTTCTGTAATAATATATATATATATATATATATATATATATATATATATATATATATATATATATTTTTTTCAGAGTTTATGCAACATTCAGATTTTATGAGAGCTGTGGGTTCTCAGTAACTGTAAGTTATAATAACAGATTTTTTTTTTGTAAAAGTTGGTGGTAACAATTTGTAATCGCAGCTCTTTACTTGCCAGAAACATAATCAAAATTCAAAGAAAAAAACAGGATCACTGTGTGAAATGATTGACTATTTTGAACAGAAACACCGAAAATAAATCAGTGACATCCTTAATGTGTGTGTTCTGTGATCATAAGAACGCTGGTCTGCACAATAATCCATTAGACAATGTGTCTCATAAAATCCTTTGATCATAAGGAGAACAGTGGCTTCACAGCAGGAGTATCATCAAACTGTTGCGCATTTAAATGTCTGGAAAATATATAACGCCATTTAACTGGGACCTAAAAAAAAAAAAAGTGTCTGGAAGAGAGGAAATTTATGAAATGACTTCGTTTCCATGAAGCCAAAATGAGGTTTAGATACAAAGCCAGGGCCATGGGTTCCTAATAGATTTACCCCGATGCCACAGCCGCCATTTATCCTGCTCCAAAGCCTCACAATGCAACGGAGTGCTCCTGAATAGCACGGGCAATTACAGCGCGTGCATGCGCGAGTGTGTGTGTGTGTTTATGTGTGTGCACTTTGCTCTTTCTCCTTTTCCAATTACAAAACCCCCACTACTCACTCCCACCGCACTACACGCGCACACGCACGCACACACACACACACACCTTCAAGTAAATGTAATAACATGAAACTACGCAGCCATGTGCACTTTGCTCTTTATAGAAGCCTAGTCAGTTACCATGGCAATGAATTTTTTTCTTTTAATCTTTTCTTTTTTGACTTACCCCTAACATTTTATTACCCATCATTATGTATCATTAAATGCTTACATATTAAAGTAAAAAAACAGGGGTGGTGTTGACGGGAGGTGGGGTAAGTGTGAAATTAGGGGCGCATCTATAACAGAGGGAACACCTGAAAAGGCTCCTGATGGTTTGATGTGTCATATGTAACCCTCCGTCTTCTGTGTCGTTTTACGCCAAAAAGTCAAGTCATAGCGAAAACGAAATGCGAACAGAATAGCAAATCATTTCACATTTTTATCATGAATGTTTTTCCAAAGAGGAATGAAGATTTTTCTTATTCCTAACAATTTTATAAACAAAAATATGATCTTTCTTGCATTGCTAATTTTGCAATCATCCTGGTCCAGCTCTCAGTTTGAGTTTCCCAACTGCTGAGTGTTTGCACCGGCTGAGTAAGGCGTGCAAAAGACAAAAACAAACTCTTGCTGTGCACAGTCTCTGCTCTCGGGTCCATTAGCAAGCCTTAGCATGACAATACATAAATAATAAAACATGTTGCAGGTAGGTCATTATGCATTTTCCCAGGCATGAAGCCCTGTCAGACATCCCAACTTGTGAACGTATCACATCACCAATGTGTAAATCGTGCACTGTTGTGGTGAAAAGAGGGATGAAAGAGGATCAGCAGGATCAACAACCGGAGTTCCTAAAAGAAACATTGCAAGGACGTTGTCGATATCAGTTTGGTTGTTGTGTCACACTCTTCACATCTGCAGATGGCAGACTAGGCTGAATAAAGGGGAACTTAATATGAATTACATGCCACACTTTCCATATTTTCATCTCAAAAGTTTCAAAGTCATCCATCCTTTCCGTCTCACTTTATCACATAAGGCCTCAAGTTGTAGCGCTATTCAGTTGTGATGTATTTAAAAGTGATCACATAACCATTTAATCCTCCTTCCTCTTCTTCTGAGGAATAAAATAAGCATCAGAACCTTTGTTTTTTTTTTTTTGTTTTTTTTCTTCCACTCAAAGCGTTTCTCTCCTTGCAGTAAATAGTTCCTGGACTCTATTTCCCGCTTTTCCAGCCGGTCTGTGTTTTTGTGCACAAAGGGAGAAGGCAGAGAGAGAATTTCATGACTACAAAAGCAAAGGTTAACATTACTCACAGCATAAAAACAATTTAAAAGGGAGCAAAAGGCCTCTAATGGCCCGACAGTCTTCAAAGAAAATGTATTTTGCGCTCAAAATAATTCATAGCTTTTTGCTGGTGGCTTTTCAGCTTCCCGGAGACCCAGCATGAACCACTGTATTTTTCCCAGCAGGCTCTCTGCTCCTCTCAAAATGGCCTTCACCAGGGCATGCTTCGCATCCCCTCCAAATATTGACAGCGCCGGGCTCATCGCTTATTGGAAAAACGACTGTAAGTAATGTTTTATCAGCCGATGTAATCTCCACACCTGTATTTTCTCCTGTCGCACGACAATATTTGACAGGATTAATGATTCGATCCGGTGGCATTTATTTCCCATTACTGTCAGTCTCGCGAACAAACAACTCGCTTGCTGGTGGCATTTTAGTGTGGAAAGCTCTGCCTGTGTGTTATTCATGAGCTGCAAACTTTTCTTTAAGACGCGTCTTAGCAGCCTGGAAGTGAAACTGCGGTCTCCTTGGGATTCTTTATGAGTGACTCCCAGCTAAATGATGTCTGCATGTCAGATTTAGACCCTATTTTTAGTATCCGAATCAACAGAAATCATGTCGGCCACTAAAAAACAAGTGAGTTTCAATAAACCTTGCAACCTTTGAACTTCCTTTGCTTCGGGGGTCTCCTGTTTACATCCCCAAGGACCCACGCGTCCTGACAGCTTGAGTGATGATCGGCGGACGGTTGTCCCAGTGTGCCTCCTTCTGCTATTTTTAGCCTGCGCCAAACACAGACACCAGAATATGGGTCTAAACAAATGATTAATAGGGCACCCCGGGTCACGCCGATGACCTGCACGTCCCTTTTAACAGCCAATAATGGAGGCCCTCCGGGGCCAGAAGGTTTAAGAAGACTTTCTAATAAAAGTAACAAGACATGGAGATGTGTTTTTTGGAGGAGAAAAAGTTGCGTCTCGATTTGAAATGCTGACAAGTTAATAATCCCTTCTCAAATGGCCCTACCGCAGTAAAATGGCCAGTTTGTTCTTACTTTTATTGCTATCATCTGTCAGTCAATCACATCTTTTCTGTGTTTTTTTTTTCTTTTTTTTGCCTCGCCTAAAGTGGACTGAAAGAGCTAAAACAGCTTTATAGTAATGCTCTGACTGGGGCTTTATTCTCCATCCTTTTCTCTCTTATTATTTTTTTTTTTTTTGCTTGAATGTGAATTCTTATTGTAGTTTTTGGCAGGAAATGCTTAATGGATTCCAAAGGATGTATTCATGACATGGTAATGAGATTCAGTCTTGTAAGGAGTTTTTACCTGAAGAAAGAGGCTTTGTCCAGTCTTCCGCCGCTCAACCGTACAGATTCCCAGTTGGGATTCGGCTCTACACCGATATTATCGTAAAACACGCGGCACAAAAGATTCGAGAAGAAAGTGGAACAGTCAGTTGTGACATGCTTTATTGTGCGTGCAGTGAGACAATTTGGTTCCTGCTCGAAGCTAAGGATTCTGTACTTGATTGTTTTCCGACCGTATTTAATATCGATTGAAAATAAAATGCTGAAATAGACCAAACTTGCCAATAACGTGTTGTATTATATAATAAATCATGTAAATATTCAATATTGTACCAGGAGTGTTAGCCCAAATTTCATTGAGCAGCTTTCATATCTGTAGAATTACTTAAACAGAACATGAAGTGCGCTAAAGTAGCTCAACAACACACCGTGCCCCAAAACTGTTCAAGAACAGCCAACACACAAAGTCACTGGCATCTGGCAGTCAGAAAAGCCTTACAAAGTCATTTGTAAGATTTCTGGGCTCCAGTCAAACACAACGAGAGCCAAAATCCTCAAGTGGACAAGAGATAGAACAGCAGTGAACCTTCCTTTGAGCGGCTGACCAACCAAAATTACTCCAAAAGCGGGTCAAGGATTCATCCAGGAATGAATCCAAGAACAACATGCAGAGAAGCTCTGCAGGCTTTGGTTACATGAGGTAAGAGGCTGGATACAGTCAACAAACCAAAAGAAAAAAAGAAAAGAAACACAAAGTCCCACTTTACATTTGCCACAAAAAAAAAAAAACATTGTGATGATCTTAAATATGGCGGCGACGATGGAGCTACTTTGCCGCACCAAGAACTTAAATCATAAAACCATGAGGCCTCCTCTTTAGCAGAAAATCCCGACTCAGAGTTCAGTAAGTCTATCTCTGAATGGCTCCAAAACACTAAGCAAGGTTTTGGAGTGGCCTAGTCAAAGTCCACAATTTAAGCTGATTGGGATACTGTAGTTTTGTTTTAAACAGGCTGTTCATGCCACAAAGAATGGTCTTGAATTCCTTTACAAGGGCGTAAAAACCCTCATTTTCGTCCCAAACGCTTGGCAGCAGCTGAAGTCATTAGTTTATTTCATTATTAGGTCACAGTAAAACAAAAACAGAAGAAAAAAAATTTAATGGTGCAAAAACTTTGATTTGCGTAAGAATAACTGGTAATTTAAGCACTCTGCAAACTATGATTTCATCTAAATGATGCAAACGATAAAACGCCTGTGCTGATAGGACAGTCGAACTTTACTTAAATAATTGATGCCAGAGCCTAAAAAGACTGAATGTTCAGGGTTAAACCAGAGGAGAAGTTTTAACGAAGCAGTTTATGGGTGTGCATTCTTAACGGGGGTCAAGATATTGGAGAACTATTTGAAGTATTTGTTGTCAAAGTGATGGCAAAACCTTCTTAAGACAGGTGTGAGCTGAATTCTGAGGAAGACTGCAAAGTGCGTACAGTAGTTGTGAATTTGCAAACCACTCCGCTGCCTTTCTGCTTAGTTTACAGCTGAAACAGTGAGTGCCTCTAAATCCAGATTAAAAACCCACCTGTTTGGAGTTGCCTTTGAAACATAATCAATGAAACCTTAATCAACAATATGATTTTGTAACGATGGCAAAATATAACCTTTCAATTGTTGACTGTGTGTTCTATGGCTTTGTATTTTTGTGTTTTAATTTCAAAGCACTTTGAAGTATCTTGTAGCTGAAAGGTGCTAAACAAATAAAATTTGATTGACAGTGATTCTTTTGGGGAGGGGGACAATTTCACACTATGCTGACGACAAAGTATATCACTTTATGGATTTTACTTAGAGTCCATGAGCTGAAAGGCATGACAAATATGTATCTAATTAGGTCTTAATAGTGGTCAGTTATTGCTGTAAGAGGGCCTGGTCAAGAAAAGTACTGGGATTTATTATTATTTATCTTTTTTTTTTTTTTTTTTTTTTAATGACACCACAAACCAGTCCTTTTTGGTCTGGAAAAAGATCTTACACTTATCCATATGTCAATTGCACATTAAAAAAAAAAAAAAATATATATATATATATATATATATATATATATATATATATTAATATTACATGTATTCTGCTCGAGGACACAGCAGTCCGGCCGACGGACAGTGCAGCTGCAAACGCGCCACCACTTGATTGCTGCCACTTCACTTCCCCTCTAATTAACCGAGTTCCACCCGAGCAGGAAGCCTTGCGGCGGTGTCATCGCGACTTTGAGATTTCTGCAAAAAAAAATAAATAAATAAAAATGCGAGCGCAGCGCGTGAAAAACGCTCCGTTGTGCAACGAGCGAACCGCTGCACTCGCCGAAGTGTCACCAAAACCACCACGCAGACAGTCGGAGCTGGGTGACTCAGACAAAAAAAATCTGTTCTGCATAAAAGGGCGGGAAGGTGGTGAGAGGAGGAATTATGTGACCACGTCTTATGAAATCAGTCTCCATCTGATATGCGAAACACGCTGAACTGCATTTGCTTTTAGGGCCGTTAGAAAAAAAAATGTGTTTTATCGTTCTTCATCGGTAAGATAGGGAGCTTATTAGCAGAATAATGGAGCCTTCTCCTGTTGCTCTGGTGCCTGCCTCACAATAAAACATTACGTCTTATAATCTACTGACTTCACCCCAATCAGGTTGTCAAATACTATTCTTAATCATCACAGATCGCATGCAGTGCATTAAAGTGGCGTTGCCGTAAACACCATATCTATAATAGCGTTTGACAGGCCGCCTTTGTTTACGCCATAATAACTGGGTGTTTGAATAACTTCTCAGTTACTTTAAGTAGCAGGCCAGACTCACTCTGCTTCCATTCAGCTGTAAAGCCCGATAACCCGCACTGACATTTGGCATAAAGGGGGAAAGTGGACGGTCGCATCGCAACACAGCCTGACAGACTCTCCACCTGCAGGCACGAGACACAGGAGGGTTTTTCCTAGGCTTGTTTTATCGTGCGCATTTGTTTGTCAAGTCATACGGATGGATCGGTACATATCTGCGTAGAAAATTAGCTTTTGCCAAATGGATGCACTTAACTGTTTTAAGAGGACTCGTTTCGCCTGCATGCTCCACCTTTTTCCAATCTTCCATGACATTTTTTGCCAAGCCCGAAGCCAGCACTTGTTCCTGAATGAATCTGCCTCTTAGCTTGGGTGAAGTGCCCGCACTAGCTCCACTTTATGCTATCTGGGCCTGATGAAGAGATGCAAGATTTGAGATGGTCCAGATTGACTAGTGAGCAACAAGAACCCATACTGGGATCCGCTCAGATCCTGCAACCCGAGAGGGCAAAGGGGTCCTACAGGATGCCTGGCTGGGGATAAATGAATCCAGATGCTTCCCTGCAAAGAGAGAACAACCAGTTTTTTAGGGAGCAAATAGAGGCTGCCCACTTTTTTTTTTTCTGTCGTTTGTCAGGTCCCTGCGCTTTCTCATAACCGCTGATCACAGGGGCCTCCGTGCAAGAAGCATTGTGGGGAATTATCTGAGGGGCGTTTGTCTTTGAAGGAAAACGAGAGCAGCGGCAAATCTCCTCAGTCCTTTCCTGTTCCTCTTCCTGCCGGCCTGCCAGCTGGGCTGAAGACGGATGGAGCGAGGGGAGGATGGCCGCATTGGTCTGAACGACTTAATGGAAGTTCAAGTTGGTGCTGAAAGTTTTAGGGTGCGAGATATGAATGAACGTGTTTAAGTCATCCATCCTTCCGAGTGTTGTCACTTTACAAAGTGATGCTGCTACTGAATTGTCATTCTCTTTCAATCACTCTTTTTTTTTTACCTTTTTTCAGACAATTCACAGATTTTTTTCTCAGTTTTTGATAAATGGTACATATATATATATATATATATTTTTTTTTAGAACATTTTATTTGACACAAAACACTTGCCTTTCTTTGTCCATTTAAAGCGCAGGTGAATCAGGAAAACGTGTTCAACCCAGGGATCTAAGGTTCAAAAGAATAGGCCTGGTGATCAAACCCTTGGGAAGGGGAACAAGGGGAACAGCTTCTTGTCTCTCTTCACACGAAAGCAGCGGCACTCGTTTAAGAAGGAAGTGTAACGTCTTGGTCAATATTGTCCAGCAGCAGCATTCAGTTGTCATGGTTACTATTGGTTGTGCTAGCATGTCGGCGACTAGATAAAAATCAGATCCATACGTTTAAACCTTCAACAGAGTCGACGCCGAGGGTCCAGACCCTCTGTGTGAAGTGAAGCGTAGAACAAGGAGCTGTTTTTTTTTTTTTTACCAGGCCAACTTTATCCTAAAAACATAACATGAAAATTGACAAGCTTCTCCACAAGTGGATGTTACAGAATTTTGGCAGTTTTTGGTTTTTACACAGCAATGCTGCCACCCCACGACGAATGGTCGCCCTGGCAGTGAGTCATATTGCCCACATCAAAAATGAAACACACTACCCTTACGTTGTTGCACTCTTACGCATCGTTACGCATCATTTTGCTGAATTTTCAAATATTTGGTAGAAAAGCACTTTTCTTTTTTCTTTCTTGAGCCTACAAAAAGCCATCTCAGAATACAATTAAGTTTTTTGAGGATGTGAAATTGCCACTACCAAACCAAACCAAACCAAACCACACTTGTGGCATCACAGTGGAGTCGCAAAAACAGTTTAAGAAGGGCGCTCAAAAGTTGGGGAAACTGCAACTGTTTAGTTCATGCGCAATATTTTTGTAATCTTATCTTGAATCAAGAGGTAGGTCGCCATGTCGAAAACAAAAACAACGGCGCGATAACACAAGCTTCAAAGCTTCTCCTCAACTACAAACTGCAACAATGTGTTTCTCACCAGGGACCTCAGAAGTAACCCGTGTCACGACTAATCTGCCCAGCTCTCCTGATGCCATCCAGATCCCTCATCCTGAAACACACACCGGCTTCTTTGTTTGCTTCTCTTGGGGTTTAGACAGCTTTTTTTTTTTTTTTTTTTCCCCTCCCCCTTTGGGGAACAGGCAGTAGCACGCACACACACACACACACACACACACACACGCACACATGCAGATGCACACAGGGTTACAGCAATTCCCAAAACAGACACTCACTTTTAAATCAACATAAACGTTTGGCTATATGCTCAGATTGCACATGCTTAACCACACATCCACACGCCTACACTCACAAACCAGCCTGCTGTCTGAGGCAGATGTAGCAATGAGGAATAAATGACAAATTTCCTATTTCATCTCAGCAAGTTCTGTCTGCTTTGACTCACTCTTAACTTTTCCTGCCAGCATCATGGAAGGCCAAGAGTTAAATTAAGGAGGACTAAATTTCCAGACCAAGAAAAAGGGACTGTCAACCCAACTTTGCTCAATCATTTCAGGAAAGTGGTGGTGGGGAAAAAAAATGGCCGTCTTTCCACTTTGTCTTCACGGTAGTCGCAGCAAACCGAGTGTGAAATGTCTTGAGGATCGCTTACAAACACCGGCCATTCTTGCATGAACGCCTCTCCTTTATCGTGTGGATTCGTAACGAGACATTAGTTTTATTTATGAGAAAATAAGGGCATTCATTTATTTTTTATTTTTTTTACAAATAGGATACACAAATCAAGCCTACATTTAAAAAAAAGCTGTTATCAGCATTGAATAATTAAGTTAAGGGGACGAATAGTCTGGGTTACAATTTTTATGCTTGTCTTAATATAAGGTGATCCTGATTCCAAAAATATAAGCAAAAAAAAAAAAAAAAAAAAAAAATGCTCCTTTCAGAAATAAGATGGGTTTTAAAGAATTGTCGTCCGGTTGAAGAATTTGAGATAAATTTGGAGTGGCCTACTTTAGATTTCTAATCAGAGTTGATCAAATGCAACCAAGAATCGAGAACAGTTTAGGCCCAACTTCGAGCTTACATCACCCAGAATGGCTCCCTGGGAGTGGAGCCACAGCGCCCCCATATATATAAAAAAAAAAAAAAAATCACTACTTCCTTCAAATGACCTGTGAAGGAAAGCTGAGCTGTTTGTCTTTGATGTCAGACACGTGGAGCATGTAGACTCTGTGTATGTCATCACGACGTCCGTCTGAGTAGGACGCAACAAGAACCTGCGAGTGTCCGCTTCCTTGCATCTGCGTCGCAAAAATGTAATTCCTGTCTGCTGTCAGACGTGTCCATGAGCTTGCATTAATGTGATTTCTTTGCAGTGTGGACTTTAACATTGCAAATGCGGATTATTTTCAGAGTTTTGAGAGCGTTTCTTTGTTCTTCTTCCACATGTGTGCGTGTGTGCGCGTGTGTGTGTGCGTGAGGATGCGTGCATGCCTGCATGGTGTGCTGGCTGTCCTGCCTTCAGGGGAGATAAATGGCTGAGTGTTGTTGTTGTCCAGAGAGCAGCCGCTCAGACAGCCGCTCACACATGATTAATTGTTTCCTTGTTGGGACTGGGACCAGTCTACTGTGGCTGCATTGGCCAAGGCCTCCCACCCTGGATTGCCAGACGTGTCTCTTTGTGTGTGTGTGTGTGTGTGTGTGTGTGTGTGTGTGTGTGAGCATGTGAAACAGAGAAAAACACGATGAAATGTAAAGACGGCAGTGTAAAGACGTTTAGACCCGTTTTCTAACTTTGTGTATGCACTGTATTTTTTTTTTGCTTTTAACCCTGCACACACTGAGATTCAAGGCGTTTGACTCACTGTGTCCGTTTACGTAATTTAGGTGTTAAATTTACCCTGCGGCCGTCATGTGGGCTTCCTCCGTCTTCTCTGTGCACCGTTAGATGTCTTTAATTGACTTTTTCCTGCAACTGCTTCCTTTCCGCGCGCATTTTCGCGATATGCAATTACTCAACGCCGATCGACCTCTGAGACGTCCCGTAAATCTCGGCTGAACATCGATTTGTCATAGGTCAGCACGACTCAGGTCGATCTCCGGCGCTGTTGGGTTTCATAGAAGTGCGTGAGTGGACCTGATGATTGATTAATTACAATTTTTACAGGCTAAATAATTCCCCACGTATGATAATAACATCAAGTCTGCTTTGTCGCTCTGGCGGAAAACTCTTCTAAAATCCTCCCCCTCCACCCCCACTTTAATTTCTCATTCTTCACCATCTGGGGCTCATTAAGTGCAGCAGGACAGGTGGATGGCGGAAGCGTGTGCATTCAGATGTTGAAGGTTCGGGAGGGGACAGGGCTAAAATCTGGGAGCAAAAAATAGAAAACAAACTCCCTTAATTGCGATGTGTTCTGGGCGCGAAGGAAAGAAGCTCGGCGGTGGGGGGTCGGGGGGGGTGGTTGGTTATTGCAGGAGACTTCACAGTTAAAACCACGCTGCCATCATGGCTGGCCCATTTGGCTCGGTTGCACATTACGGTTTAATGATGGCGCGAGGATGACTCACATGCAACACTGGTTCATCTTACATTAGACCCTTAATTACAGCAGCTATTATCCACACTCTGCGTTCATAAAAGAACTGGGCTGAGTTAAAAAAAAAAAAAAAAAGACAAGAAACACTTTCAGATTTTTAGGTTCTTTTTTTAAGTTTATGTTTAAAATAAAACGTGCTTCTGTGTTAGCGACTGGAAAGCTGTTTTACGAGTTTTTTTTTTTTTTTTTTTTCCTTTTTTAAAAAAGTGAAGGGGCGGTAACTTTTAAACTCCCAGTAACAAGGTCCTAAATAGAGCCCTGTAGACTCTTTTAGTTGTGATTTGGTTGTGCGCGTTTTACTGAGCACTTACATTTATGTTTATAGAGTACTGTATGAATAAAACTGAAATGAACTAAACTGAATTGAATCGAACATGCCGACTGGTGCGCTGGAAAATTGAGGTGGGAATTTCTCGTACTATTAAGGACTGCTTTGTGTTGTTTCACAATGAAATATCCAAGCGAACAAAGGTCACACATAGGGTCCATACCCGTCCCACTTTTATTAAGCCTCTACGATCCAGCGAGATCTGACAGTAAAGCACAACGGCTCTAGTAATTCCTTGCTGATGGTGCGCAACTTTGTGTTTGTGT
>NW_015115484.1:32488-69434 GCF_001443285.1 Poecilia latipinna
TGTACTTAAGTACAGTAACGAAGTACTTGTACTTCGTTACTTCCCACCACTGGTCACCACATTACCTTAGTCCATAAAAGCGTTTATTTCGACTGCTTTGGCATGCTGCAAACTTAGTTTATTGAGTTTTCTTCTGAATCAGTACATGGGCATCAGCTTTTCTCCCGAGCCACAGTTAGCCACGGTTTAAGTGATCGTTTCCATCAAACACAAAGATGATCTTACATTTCTCTCTCTGTTAGGACGTTTTGTGGCTGCAACGAAGTTCATTTCTGTTTTCTTCCATGAACTCCTTGTTTTTTTTAAGAAACGTAGAGAATCAAGACTAAAAATCTTTGAATTACTTACACGTTTGATCGTAGCACATGCGTCTCGATAGTCTAGACATGTGTGAGGGACTTCCTGAAACTGTTCAAGACTAATTTGTATCAATTGAAAAAGTATAAATCTAAGCGGAAAAGACGCGGGCTTCGTCAAGACATCTGCTCAACATGCTAACGCTAGTCCTATGGAGATTATGGAGACTTGCAGTATTTCTTTCATACCTATAACAACGACAAACAACCTTATATTTCTATGTCCTCCTCACAATACCACAGAGTCATGGTGTCCATATTATCAGTGAGCCAGAATTTCCTCCTACTTTACACAGAAGACATGGAAATCATTTTTCCACATCACAAAGATTCAGCCTTTCATGGCTCCTTTTACTTCCATTCTCTAAATCTACTTTAGTATCGTCTAGCGCTGATTGATTAGTGTGATCTCCTCAAGTATAATTTCTGTCTCCTATCCAACAATGTGATTTGTTTAATACAAATGCATAAACTGTCTCCTAATTAACATGTAAGTTGGGGAAATTAAGGACGTTAGAAAGCCCAATTTACTATAAATTGTATCGCAAACTTCTAGTTTTTTGACATTGAAAAAAGTATATCTACATATCTTAACAGTGCTCACCAGAGTGAGGGCAGTCCTAATCTGTTCTGACTTCAAACCAGAGTCTCGTGTTTTCACAGGGATCGCATTCAACTGAAACACGTCCATCTGTTTCTTCTTGTGTGCCACCACGTCAGAGCGGGTTAAAATCTGGACGGACTTAAGTGACAGTGAGGCTGTGGCACGATCCCACGTTGTCTGAATTATCCAGTGTCATGTTCACATGCTCATATGAATTTATTCATATTTTTAGGCTGCACTGCGACGGCGCTCGCCAAAACACTTAGCGGCGTTAGAGGGAAGCATGAAATGCAACCCAGATTTTGTATCTGCCGGTTGCATGTGTCACTAGGTGGAGTCGGATATTTCCATTCTAGATGTTCTCTTCGACCGCAGCTATGGAGTCCTGCACCAAACACTCACTCTAACAGAGGTCTTCAGTTTTGTAACAGCCTTGAAAAAATGGGAGAAAGTGCTTGTCTTTAATACTGTATTTACGTAGTTTACGCCATCGCACTCGGTCAAGAAATCCAGTTAAAAGCGATAAACTTAATGGTATTCTTTGCAAATGACCTCACATTCTGTGAACATCTTTTTTTTTTTTTTAGGTCTGTACTTTGACTAGGCTTTCTATCAAATAGAGCAGAATAAACTTTAATCGTCACATGAGTAAAGATATTGTGGGAACCAGACTTAACTTTCACATCACAATTTTTCACTTCACACGTGCATATACTTTTCTTTTTTTTCTTCTCCATTATTGAACATGCTTTAATCCAAACCATTTCATTGTTGTTTTGTCTTTATGTTTAGGATTGGTGTGCTGCTGGAGGCTGAACCTTCGTCCCCGGTCTCAAATATTTTGCATCCTTCTTCCACACGTTTGCCGTGTCCACACATAACATACGCATCTTCTGTCAACATAAAAGCAACATTCAAACATTGCTCAACACATCCTGACATCCTGTTGACAAGATTCTGCTACTTGAGCAGCGTCTCGCAGCAAGCCCTCCAGAGTTCTCATGGACTTCTTGGATGCTTATTTTTTGCTAGGTTTCAAGTTGCAGAGGGTTTAAAGTAAAAAAAAATAAAAAATGCATACAAAAGGCATGCATTCTTTTTTCCGAGAGGCAAAAAGAACCAGCAGCAACGCCACCGTTTCCTTTAAAGACAAAGAAGCCGGCGCTCCTCCAAACTTCACAGCAGAAGGTAACTTGATGTCCAGACACATGAAATCCATTCTCGTCTCTTCAAAAACTATGGTACAAACAATCTGTTCTGGAGATCTGATTAAAGAAACACGTCTGACAAGACTGCCTGTTCTGAGGCATAAGTTTGGGGGAGAGAGGGAAGCAGGAAAAAAAAAAAACATCAATTAAATATTTAATGATCATCTATGTGCTAGATTATTCTTGGCTGCAACATGAAACTTTCTCACTCCTCTTTACTTTCTTGACAAACGGTGCCATGAAAAAAAAAACAACAAAAAAAACTCTGAAATATTGCAAATTGCTGGCTTCCCTCTTTATATTCTGCAATAAACTTGAACTAATAAGAAAGAATGTGTTCACCAATGGAATTTATTGGGATTTAGCTCCTAATTAACCAGGCTTGGTTTTATGTGTCCCTTTGTTTTTAAGTCTTTTAGATTAGACCAAATAACCCTCTGCTGTCTCTGGCTTGGTTTTCAGTGAAAATATGTGTGGCCTCCGCTCGTAAGTGGATAAGCATGTTTCCCAATGTGTTTACCTTTGGTTTACCAAAACACTCAGAGCTCTTGTGGTTGCTGATGGACAGTAAGCACACACGAGCAACTATAGTGCGAAGAACACTATTAAGCACCAGACGTGGGCCGGATATCGATATTGAGGCACACCAAGGTTTTAAAAAGTTACATTTTGAAAACTGCGGGGAGTTTTTCCATCATTCAGTCCTTTTAAGGAGCCAAAGAACGAGTCGGATGGATACGACTTCTCAGGATTTAAGCAGAAACTTTTTCTCAGACGACTCTAAAGCATTAAGATAATTTGATTTAAAAAAAAACAAAAAACATTTTATTGTTGCTTTTACTTCATATTTATAAAGTCCTTGTCCAGCTGGACTGCGAACCTCTGCGTCAGTCTCACACACTTTGCAGCAGCCTCCCACCAACAAGTTTTCCTCCAGGATTGTCCTGCGCTTACCTCCACTGATTGATTTTAAATCATTCTGTAAAGAGAAATGTCACGTTTTTGTGTGAATACTGTAAATACTGTGTCCTTATTTCTTCAACTCAGTGAGCCGCAGACAGCATTTGTTTACCCCTAACCCATGAAACTGTTTTGTACAACATCAACAGTGAAAATCATCTTCTCTTTTCTGGTGTAAATAAATAGATACAGCAGATCTTATTATCTTGCTCCTTCAGATCTCGTGTCAACGAAGAAGACAACACAGGATCATTTTTGGAGCATGAATGGAGCAGAAAAAGTGGCCTGTGGTCAGTCCATACTGGTTAATTGAGGCAGTTAACGTAAAAAAAAGACTTAAAAGCCCAAGTCCCCCTTGACACTGATGGCTGTCCTATAAGGGACTCTCAGTGGGGCCCTCAGGTCTTTTGATAGGGCACTCGCCATCGTCCTTTGGGGCCGTTTCACCCCCCACAATAAACAAGCAGCCCTTTGTCACCAAGAGAAGGGGGGGGGGTCTTGAGGGTTCCTCCTCGTTATTATTTTCTAAAGTAATTATACCTTATTATCTGTGTTTACTTTAGCGGGGGTGCGAGCATGCAGGTGTGGGCCATTCTGCAATGGGTTGGCAGTCTCTCTGGTAAATGCACTCCTGAGTTAAAAAAAAAAAAAAAAAACTCACCCCTCCATCTTTACTTGGTGGTTTTTTTGGGGGGGTTTTAGTAGTAGTATTGTAGCCCCACTGTTAATTTCAGCCCAACAAAAGAAACGTGCAATTATGGCTATTATAGTAGCAGCTGCACGCTTCCTAGCTGTGCAACGACAGCTTCATCCTCACCCCGTCGCACCGCTGAAGGGATCGAAGAGAAAGGGGAGAAGCACAGAGAGGGAGAGAGAGAGGGAGAACTGAACCGAGGGAGCTGAAGCGGTCACAGTAGCCTCTGCAGAAAAGAAAAAGGAAAATATAGCCTGAGAGGCTGGTGTGTTTCTACAGTGCAGACGCGGCAGGGACTCTCGCCCACAGCCTTGTGGGCCTTGAGAACAATGGAGCTGCCATCTCCCAACATGAAGTGTTATGAAATAGTTCTCGCCACAGTTCGATTGGCTGCTCTCTTGCATGTGGTCTCAGAACTGCGTGGGCCGAGGGGAAAGAGGGAAAAAAAAGAAAAAAAAACGATTTGCAAATAAGAGAATGCTTATCAAAGAGTCTGGAAGAAAAGAATCAGTTTGCAGCCTTTAGGAGCTCAGTGATGCAACGTTTAACTTCTTTTTTTTTTTTTTGTGGAAATGATTGAACTTATGCCTATTATTTGTGTGTAGTATTTAACGAGAGTCACCGTGACTCGTTCGAGCCAGGTTGCCCGACGACGGTGTAACAACAACAGATGCAAAAATTAAGAGCACAACTGAACGCGACGGAAGAATCACAGGCTTTGTGGTCTTTGTGCGGCTGAATATCGACGGGGCCCCGCGGAGGCCCCTCGACTGCGTCAAACACTGGGGAGCAATCTTAACGCTCTCAGCACAAACAAAATGGTCACAGGTCCTCCTCTGTTCCTCTCACTTACCGATTTCTCTCACTCGAGTGACTTCCCAGCCCCATCGCGTGAGCATCTGAGCCCAGGGCTCTTTAGTTTCACCGGCAGAAGACAGATCTGAGCGACCTGCACTGTCTAAGTCAGAGCCAAACACGCCAAACCTTGCTTTATTTTCTGCAGCGTGCCTCCGCACAATGTTTTATTTCTTTCATTAATAGCTACATCAGCGGCAGCTGGAGCATGCAACGTAGACTCTGTGCTCAAGAGATCTGTTTGGCTGCGATATGCAGATAATTGAGATAATAACTCAAGGTAAACGGGGATTTGGTATTTTCCCTGAAGAGTAGAAGTGACTGTCAGATGCTTGTCAACACGCTTAGACATTTTCGGTCTTTGAACGTGCAATACAGAGCATACAAGCTGCCGTTTTTCCAAGAGTTTTAAGCCTTCAGTGCTTAATAGCTCAACGTGAGTTACTTAGAATCTGGTGTAATCTGGCTCTGTTGAAACAAAGGCAGACGGCAGCGGAGAAACCAAAGCTTTAACAAATGTAACTTGGATTAGTCGTAAGTGATCGGTTTATTTCTTGTTTGTTACACATGTTAAGCATGTGTAAACGCCTCAATATTTACTTGGGCGACAGATTGCAAACACAAGAATCCGTCTACAGAAAACTGCACTTCGTGAGGGAGCGTAGAGTCGTTATCTTCTATGGGTCGGTGGTGGAGAGAGAAATGCCTTCTGTTATCATCTGTCGGGGTGGCAGCGTTAGAGTGAGCTCAACATGCTGGTGAATAAGGCAGATTCTGTTCCTCTGGAGATGATTGTGCAAAGAAGGATTTTTCATAGCATAATAAAAATAAACATTTCAGACAACTCTGAGCATCTGGTTCACCGGATTGTTATAAATCAAGAAACCGTGATCAGTCAGAGGCTTCTTCAGATCAAGTAATACTGACTGCTACAGGAGATCCTTCTTCCCCTCAGCAATCATCCTCTACATGATCTCGTTGGAGAAACCTGCATAATATGACTTATTGAATTTGTCCTTACAATTAATAAAGTATATTTAAATTGAACTGAAATGAGGATGCTTTTTTTTTAATCATCTCTTTTGGTGTGTAATACTAATAATGTAATAATCTGAATTAGTAACTTTTTATTGATCTGATTATCTAATCCAGTTTATGCGTTTGGGGGTTATTTCTGAAGCATTAATTATAAAAATAACACACAGTAAGATCCTAAATTTTAAAATATCTAGTAAAGGTTTACCCATTGTTTTTGTTGATGAAAGATCAAATATCCCAGTTTCTTTTATTATTATTTCTAATAGCCCTCACCTCATATTAAGTAAATAATTTCTATGTCTTTTTCCAGGATTAGGACAATTTAAACAACTTAAGCACAAATGATAAATGTAATATTCTTAGTCCACTAATCAGCTGCTAATCTGTTCAAAGTTAATCTGCCTCTCGCTCAGTGCTAGTCTGAAGATGTTCTACAATGTTAGCAAAATGTTAGCAAAAGGACTCAATTCAATTTCAGATGACTTTAAACAACAGCATGTTTAATGTTGTGTAAAAATATGTCGGCAATTTTAATTTTAGCGTATTCTTATTTTTTACAGTTGAGATTCTGTTATTGGGTTCTAGTTCTGGTTAAGCAGAAATTAATTTAAAATCTTTTTTTTTTTTTTTTTTAAACAAGCAGCTTTCCGTTTTTACTTTGGCTTTTGGGGGGTTGAAGGTTAAAAGGTTAAGGCTTAATTTCCTTTCCGTCATCTGATTACTGAAGTTCCAGGTTATAGAAATATTTACACCATCATCTAAATAAATCAGTCTAAAGAAATTACTACTTTTTAGTCTTTTATTTAACGCCACAAAACCAATTCATATAGCATTTGTTCTACAGAATTATTTTTTTGGTATGGTCTTGACTTCCTTACATAAAAGGACAAAATATGTTTACAATAAATTTAAGCTACACATTTTGATTTTGCATATTTACCATGTGAAACAAGTCTTTGAAAAACACCAAGTGTTGTACAGATATTACTGCAGAACAAAAATTAGCTGTAAAAACTGTGGCTGTGTATTGTGAAGCGACCTTCGGACCGCCTTTGGCCTCACTGGCATCCGTTTCACCTCATTGGGACTCTTGGACCAAGAGTGTTGAAAACACAGAGAAATCATTTCACTGGAGGAGTGTGGCAGGATTAAATTGGCCTCTGGTTCAGTACGAGTCCCTGCTGTGTTGAGCGGAAGAGAAGGGCCTGGATGGCAGTAAGGGGCAGGCCCAGGCATGGCAGGCCCCATGCTGAGACCCCCTCCCTACCTCTGACAAACACGGCAGTGGATAATCTCTCCTTCAGGGACTCGGCTCAGCACTTTGGGGCTCAGAAGGGAAGGGGGGTTGGGGGAGGCGTTGTGAAGCTTGGCTCTAAGGAACCGACTCTGGATGTGTGGCATTCACCGAAAGCACACATCCACATGCTGGCTTGGATTGTGTGCACAGTTTATGTACGTCTCAATTTTCTCTTGTCTCACACTTTTTGTTCACTCCTTTGTCACGCTGTCAACTCCTGACAGTTGTCAGTAAAAATACTGAAGCCAAATAATACATTTCAGTTCGTGCAGCACAGCAGTCTGAGTGGAATTCAGAAATATATGCAAGCCAAAGTTAAAGAACAATTTTAGAGGTAAAAAGTGTAGTTTAGCAGTTCAAGATGTTGTTCTTCCCCTCCCCCCACCCCCGAGACAAACCCGCTTTAAAAATTGTACATATTTCAACCCAAAACAAGGTTCTCTTCTATACCTGCAACATAGTTATGGCGTATGTACCAAAAACCTATTGATTATTTTGTATTATTACTTAAAGATTTGTTACCCGATTAAAAAAAAAAAAAAAACAACACTACTTAATGATACGTTAAAATAATTTTGGATTAAAATTAAACCAGGTATTAATGGAAGTAAAACTTGTAAGCAGAAAAAAAAAACTCAAACATTTTGCCTCCTAAACATCAGTTTTTATTACAAAAAAAAAGAATGAAATGACTTATAATCCTTGAAAGTCTTCTTGTGACGAACGGCCATCCAGAGATGATCAAATATAAATGTCCTTGTCCAACGTCACTGAACAGTGAATTTGCGCGAGCCACTATGACGTCTCCATCTTGTAACCATGTTTTTCCAGCTCCGCTCTGCAGGAAGGAGAAAGAAAATAGAAAAGATCAAGTCAGCAGAGATGATTACTGGTGGGTGGTTGGGGCATAAGTACCCTCTGGTATTGATTGTAAGAACCATTAAGAGATGGAAGAGAGAGAAAAAAGAACTACATAAATATTAGATAATGCATGCAGCTATGGATTTGATGATTATACATACAGATGGCAGCTGTGCCCTTAAACAATAATGATATCTTTTAAGAAACAACTTAATGGTAGGTCTATTGTAATTGAACTAAATAAAATAGCATATTACTATTACTTAGTTCCAAGTGTACTCAAACATAAACAGAGCCGCCACTTATCTATCTACAGTTATTGATTATATATGCGTTTTCAAAGCATTATGGACCTGGAGATAACTCTCCGAACATAAATCCTGTTAAGATCAAACTTAATTACATTTTTTTTTATATATTTCACATACTGATTTTTAGACATAATTAGGGCATTAAAAACTAATCATGAAATATGAAATGGTACACTACCATTAATAGAAAAGCGCGCTAAAGAAAAGCAGCAGAAAAAGACACAATCTAAAAACAGCAGGACAGTCAGAATCCCCTCCCCTACGTAATTAGCCCCACCAAAAGTTCAAGACTGCCGGCTGCACAAAACAGGAAGAACATGAGCTAAGCAAAAATATTTGTGACCCTGATGTCACTCTTGTTTTTGACATAAGTTTTGCTGAGAATATCAGATGAGGGTACATTATTGTTTGATGTAACATTAATACAAATATCTCATATCTGCACCATTATATAAAACCCAAATAGACATCTTCAAAATAGTATAAATCTGTGAAACAAAAGCTGTAACTGTAATTGTATCTGCACAGCAAAACATAGGGGTCTCACTAAATTATACAGGGGCCGGAGGAAGAGGATTTAAAATGCAAGTTAAATAAATGTAATATTCATGAAGGAGACATAAAAAAACAACAACAAAAAAAACATTTATTTTCACTGTACTGTTCAACTTGGTATGTTGCTGTGCTTAGCTAAGTGAGAGCTTTAATATCATTTGTAGTGCTACATTAGTCATTACCTCAGCTGATTTGAGAAATCGTCTTCTACGTTGTCGTCGTCCCAGTTGTCTTCCCAAACATGAGCATCTTCATCTTCATCCAGTCCCGTCCAATCTGACATTTACAGCAAATCAGTTCGAGTTACAATTATATATTTGTATTTTAAACTCTCAAGACAGAAAGTTAAGCAGGAAAAAGCCCTTTTTCTATAGCTGTAAACAACAAAGTAGGTGAATAATGTTGAAGTTTCGGTCCGATCAAAACAATGTTCGACTGACCTTAAGATAAGTTGAATTTTAAATCAAACAAATAGACTGCTCATAATGTTTGCATTGTGTAGCAGACCAATAACCATGTATTGTTTTCATCAATGTCATGAAATTTATTTGTGAGCTCAGACTTAATCAATTGGTGCTAAAAACATTGCCTACGTCAAAAGTGCTAAAGGTAGTGTAAGCAGGGCTTCATGCCATATTCAGACACATCCTTTTTGTCTGCATTTGACACTGGTACTAAAGTTAATAATAAATTATCTTTATTATTAAGTCGAAAATGATGCAAGAAGATCTTTACTGTATTCATTTCAGGTTGTAATGTTCTCCGTTAATGCCTATAAAAGGTTTTGCGTCATTTTTCTACATAAACACGCCTTCTGGCTAAAAGTAGAGCATGTATACGAACATTTGCTCAAAATGTATGTACAGTATGTAACAAATAAGGCCATTTTTTTCTGTTTAAGTTCACAACCTTTACATATTTTAATGCAAACTGTGTCTCGTTTTATGATACCGTTGTGACACACTGCTAGCTGCGATGAGCTACAGCTTGTACAGTAAAAATTAGAAGTGATATGGCAGAGAAACATTACATGCAAGTTTTCCGATACAGTCCAGAGACAACATGTTGGAAGATTTGATTATTGTGGTTAAATAATCCAGTTTCAGTGGAATGTTTTGTTTTGTTTTGTTTTTTTCGGTTAGCTCGCAAATGCTAACGCAACTAGCCTAGCTGAGTCACTGTGCGCGGCCTCGCAGCGAAAATTTTAGGGCTGTGGATATCCTGTTCAAAGTTAAATAAGCACCTTATATATTCACAAAACACGCAAAATATTTACCCTCAGCTGGGAATTCTTCAAACTCGTCGTCCTCCTCCAATAAGCCCAAGTCTACGGTCTGCTTCTTGTCTGACATGTTAGCTCTGTTGCTGTGTGCTGCTCTGTGATGAATGGTTCTCTCACACCGTGGAATTATGGGAAAGTGAGGCTGTTCAGGCGGGTGGCTACTGCGCAGGACAACGCAGAAGTCATCACTTTCAGGCTCAAGCAAAGCTACAGTAGTTTACAGTAATATGATAGTGGATAGAGACTCAGCTGAGGGCAATGAAAACATAAAAAAAAGATAAAGAAATTTAGAATCCGACATGGAATTAACAATATCAGTATGATTATAATAAATGTATCTGGCACAGAGGAAGATGGCAACACAAGTAAACAGAAGTGCTAGAAGATGTTTCTTAAAGTAGTTTGATTTGTTCATTTATAAAATAAGATTAAAATGCACATATACGTTTTTATGATAATTATTTACATTTATTAAAAAAATAAATTATAAAATAAAAACTTTTTAAGGATTAAGAACGAGTTTAAAGTCTTCTTTATGCATTTAATTAAAAATAGCACATCTTTACACCATAAACTTAGACAAAAAATATATGCATAGGCTTATAGGTCTATACTTAGATTGACTTTTGATAGAATTATTGAATTTTGACAACTTTAGGTACTGAACAGTGTGGCACTTAGAAGAAAGAGGAAAAAAGATAGTAGAATAGTTCTTATCTTGACAATATTAATGAATATAAGGTATCGTGTTGATGTATATTACTCCTATTGTTGGTTCACACATTTTGTACCAGAATGCATTAATACAAAATGGATAAATGTCTATTTAAAATCTTTAGCCGCTTAAATAATATCATGTGTGATTATAAAAAAAAGCTTTGTTCTATATTAATAATGTTTAAGACATGCAATGTTTCCCACATTTAGACTTTTGTAGTTACAGCTAGAGCCAGTGCAAAACATCTGTTTTTTGTTTTGTTTTGTTTTTTATGTTTCAAGCATGAAAAAAATGTATGCAAAGATTGACAACGAGAAGGTCAAGTAAACATATCTGCAGATATTTGAGCAAACAAACACCTATTCTGTAAACTTCTCTGCACTTGTTTCTCTCTTCCCCCAGCTAAACTAGCACACACACTTTTTTTTTCCACACCACTAGAAAGCCCTCTTTCCTCTAAACAAACACACTCCAGCCATTGGAGTTTCTGTACATATTTTTCATCTGGGAACAAATGCACTTTGTAACCCATGCGGCTCGCTCGAATAATGAAGCGGCAGCCACAGCTTAGGATGTATTTTAGATAAATGGGAGCGCACATTTACCACAAAACCACTCACGCCACAATGGAAATTGCTCTGCAGCTGTCACTTGTTGACAGACGGAACAAACCTCAAACTTAGGCACCGCGTACTTATTCTATTTTCAAATTATTTTGTAATCATCCTAAGCCTTTGCACATGACAATGCCGCAACGCTCAGAGGAAAGAGGAAGAAGACTTGCAAAGAAGTCGAGGCCAAAGTGTTTAAACAATGCCATCCTTGTGGACGTAAAAATGCACAGCAGCACGTCGCAGAAATAAAAAGCAGCTGTAAGTTCAAAACTTTTCATTTTAAGAAGTTGCAAATTAGGAGAAAAAAAGAGAGAAGAAACTGATATTACAGCTGCTCCGGAGGCAATGAACACATTTAATTTTAAACAATGCCATTTAAAAAGAGAAAATATCACTTGGAGTTTTTCCACTTTTTGTCCTGTAAACTTTCGTTTACTAATTATATAATCAACAGATCACAACAAAGTTTTTGCAAAACCGCTAAAGGGCAGGAACAGGCTTTGTGGTTTTCAAAACTTTCCAGATCAAACTATTAAAGGCGTAGTTGACTCCACCTCCCTGAGTCAGCACTTTGTAGAACCACCGTCCTGTTCAATCACAGCTGATTTTTCAGATCTTATCACATATTATCTATTTAATTTTGGCCTGAACTTTGACTGGGTCATTCAAGCACATAGATATTCCCCACCCTCTTTTTCTGCTCTTCTCTCTATGCCTGAAATGTATCTCCACTCAAAATTTTGCATAATAAATCACGTAGAATTTTCTATCTGCCTCGCCATTAGTCCATCACATAAACCCTCAAAAAAACACAGAAAAATGTGTTGTTGCAATGCGACAAAGTGTTTAAAAGTTCAAGAGGTAGGAATACTTTCTCCAACACTCTGTTGTTTTACATTTAAAATGAACAGTAATATTGTCAAAATCACACCTGTATTCAAAGAGTACCAGTTACATTGGCGGTTCTCTTAGCTGAGAAATGTCTGTTTACAAACTAAGCTTGTGTTCCTATCTATTTTTAAGACTAGACGTTTGAAATGATGGGAACAAATTTACTGAATTTACCCCCCCCCCCAAAAAAAAAAGTTTCATTCACATCATTTAATTATGAATGCTGCTCTGTCTCGCTTTGAGCTCCCCTCCCTGAGGTATTGCTGAAGTCTGGTTCCCGTGTCACTCAGTCTCAGGTGCAAGTGAAGTCCTGGGAAGTAGCCTCAACGTCCGCCCGGCATACCTGAGACTGCAGTTACACTGCGCCTGGCGCCTGTAGTCTCTCTGCCCAGGATAAAAAAGAAAAAAAAAAGAGAAAAGGAAAGGGGGGTTCGTAGACCGGGAGATCCAACATGGCCACTGGAGACTGACTCCGCCGTGACTTGTGTCTGTGTAGCAGCATTACATTTCTGCCCTTTCACAAAGCCCTCTGGGAAAGGACAGGTCGGCAGACACGGTAAGTGCACCTACTGAGACAGAGCAAGACTCCGACTGAGGCGCTGCCCTTCCAGTCTGACAGTCTGCACCCCGTTCCCCCAACACTCGCCCTGCTCTTTCTCACAGGCCTCGTTCGTGACGTGGCCTTCAGGCATCGGATGGAGCGAGGTAAAGAGAAAGTTCTCCACCAAGTAATCTAGATTATCTCCTAAAGATAAACAGAGGAGCCTCCATTTTCCGCTTGTCAGAGAAAGTGACAGGGCACTGGGGGAAAGCGGTCTGTCTTCAGTGCTGTCTAGTTGTGAACTGACTCTGCCCTAGAATAAAAGGGAAGATTATTTGTACGTACTTATTTACACACAAGGTGGTTTACGAGAAACTAAAGGAGCAGCGGGAAGAAAAATTACATTAAAGAAAAGGAATAAATTAGGGGGAATAATGGTAGCATTTAAGCATCAAATTATTATTATTTTTTTCTAAAAGTTAATTTAACAGCTGGTTAAAGTACAATTAAAATGTGCCAATTAGGCCATTTTTGACTTTGAGGGGGGAAAGTTGCAATAAACTTTCCTGATTTAAAGAATCCTGTTTTTTCTCTCAAGCTGGTTGTAGTGGGCCAGATTTTAACCTGCAACTCTGAAATGTTCTTATGTCCAACACAGGGTGACAGGTTTTTAAAATCTGTCATGTCACCAACAGGGAGTCGGTGCAGGGATCTTAAGGTCTGTGTGACATAATCCATTTTTCTTGTGTTGGTTGAGACTCTGGCAGCAGAAGTTTAGATAAACTGCAGCTCTCTGTTTCATTCATTCAACAGACCAATGCCCAGTTTCCATGGGAAAATCTCTAGGAGGGGTAATATGTTTAAGATGTTGATACACTGATATAGCAATAGACATTGTTGGGTGGTGAAATACAAACTTGAATCTATAATGAACATAGATTCAGATGTATTTATAAATATGCCTGATTATCGCCCAGTTTCCATCTGTTATCCCTTGACAGGTTGACGTTGGCATGCAGTATAACATACATCAGATACTAAATATGACAAGATTCAACAAAAAAGCAACGGATAATACACAAGATGAAACACAGCAATACACTACAGGTTTTTTGCATGCTCAGTTCTTCAGCTTGAGTCTTATGTTATTCCTCACTTTGCCTAATTTCCTGTGTCTTTTCTGTATAAAGTTGGATGAAATTTGAAACTGTTGGTTTGTTGATTTAATTGACATTCAGAGAAACTATCAGCATCTGCACGATAAGTAATACTGAAGGGTAAACTTAGATATTGAAAAAAGTGGCACAAGAATACTGCCTTGAGAAACTCCACCTGAGATATTTCTACGCTCACATTTATTGTTGCCTAGTAACACAAAGTAGCCTAACGCCTGAATCCACTCAGCAAAATACCAAACAATTTCACACACTTTTCCTTTCAATCCATCGGTATTTTATGGCCAGTTTAGCCAACCAACCTTGTTGCAGTTGTGTTTCATGTTGCCACTTCTCCTTCACAATGAAATAGGTGCTTCCTCACAATCAAAATGTTCCACGTAGACTGTAAAGTCATTTTAAGATTAAGTCAACACTTCAAACCATTAAATCACAAAACGTAGCACCACATACAAGATTGAAATCCTGTGAAGAAATAAATAATATTTGTAGATTAACCAGGTAAGTAATGAGGGAAATCTTTAAATAAATAATAATAATAATAATTTAAAAAAAAAACATGTATACTTGGATCCTATAGTAAATCTACAGGGAGAGCAACTTGCTTCCAGGATATGTCTGTCAAGATCCTGTATTAAATTTAATCCCAGCCAGTCAGTGAGTCTACTCCATTGTGTTTTGTGTGGACGGTCTGTCTCTCTTTTCATATAAATACATACAGGAGAGGAAAACAATGGATATTAGCTAATTCATGAAGAAATTCGATAGGAAAGTCGATGAAACTCCCAAAAGAATCAAATAAAAAATCAAAATGGAAGAGAATGAGCCTTTTTTTAGGCTCGTTTTATCTTCACAAATCCACCTTTCTGGGGGTCCCTTTCACACAGCCGTCTGTCATGATGAATTTAAGTTTCATATTTTCCGCGCCCCCACCCTGTCTGTCTTGAAAAGCTCTGTCATCTTGGGCTTGAGGTACAGTTTGCCAAGAGGCTAATGGCCCTTTATGACAGCACAATCTCATGCCTGTCCCTGCGAGCCTCTGGGTAATCCGGTCCTCCTCGGCGGCTAAGCCCTGCTCAGGCTTAAGTTGCATATTTTGTTTTTATCAGGATGCCGCTGATAAATGCTATCAGCGGGGGAGAAATGAAATATGGGGGGTCTAGCTTCATTGTGCCCAAGCCCCCCGGTCGAAAATCAAGACCAGAGGAACAATGACAACTCTATGGCCGGATCTTGAACGTCTGTAGGAATAACCGTGACTTTTACTCAATTTCTATGCGTGTGCTGCCAAAAAAAAAAAAAAATAAATAAAAATTCTCCCTGAGGAGCTTTTGCAAACTATTTAACTCGTCAAATATCTTTTGCATAAATGCATGATAATCCAAGCACTCAGAACACATCCAATTACAATTACAGCAGCTTACTTTCAGACCCCCAAAATATCATTTAATAAAATCGTAGAATTACATGCTAATTTATTTCCAGTAATGCGCGTTAATAGTGTGTTACCTCTGTGTCCACGGTCCAATGCTGCCGACCTATAGTGTATGTGAAAAGCACTCACACACTCTTACCATAGGTGATAACCCCCTTGGCGAAAAGCACTCTTATGGGAAGTGCCCATTATCTACAAAGTCTATCCTCGTGCTGACACTAAGTCATTAGCTTAATCTGTCCTCGGTGTAAAATCAAAATTAATTTTTTTTTTTTTTTGGTTTTTGGTGCAACATGAATGGAAATGTTGACTGCTATGATGAATTGTGTGAGGAAATACACTGTGTTTTTTACAGTAATATATGTTTATGTATTTTTAATCACACTTGTTAGACGTGCTATGGCTCTTATGCCTTGGCCTTTGCTGCTTTAGAACAGCTCTAAATAGTATAAAAATCCTACTTACCAATTGAGACCTAATGATTTCAAAACACTTCCCACTTTTATTGTGGCATATTTGAAGTGCTACACAAATCTGTCACGAAAAAAAAAAAAAAAAAAATCATGCAATAAGCTGGTGGCATAAATGTCCACACAACAAGGCTAATATTTACTTGTTGAAAAATCTTTGCGTTCAGTGATTTCAGCATTTTGCTTGCTTGTGTACTTACCTGCAGAACTTGGGCATATCTATCAGATTGTGAGAACATTTCTTGTTTACAGGAATATTCAGGTCACTGCAAAGATGTTCTGAAGGACTGAGTTCTGGATAAGCTGTTTAAAAAAAAAAAAAAAAAAAAAAAAAAAAAAAAAGAAACTATTATGAAGCCATTTTGCTTTTATGATTTTGACTCATTTTTCTGCTGATAAAAAGCCTCAGATCCTCCTGCACCTGCCAACATTCCCCAGGTCTGACCATCCAAGCTAGGTTATCCAAAGAGTGGATAACAAGACCCTGAAAGACGTTTATGAAAACTATAAATTGTCATTGAGGGACTTACAGCTTTTGCTGCTTATGTGTTTGCTACTAAGATATCGGTCAAATTTAATTTTCACAAGAGATGTTCAGGGAGATTTTTTTTTCTTTTTCTCTAAGAATAGTTTTCAGATCAGATTAAATGTTTGCAACATTTTACCATTTAATTATGTTGATAATATTATTTATTTTGTTTGTTGGATGCCTTTATTTACGCCATGCACACGGGCTGTCGATGATATCTAATCCGTTGTCTATATGTGATATATTACAGTACAGTTAAACATAAGTTTAACTTGGTTATTGGTTTATTGATGTACGCCATACTTTCAAATCAATAAGTTGAACATTTTTATTGAAAAATTTGCCACAGAAGAATCTGGACAAGGATCTCCTAGTCCATGAAGCCAAGTTACATGGACAGGAGAACGTGGAGGTAGAAGTGTCATTGCTTGACCCAGGAAACTTCCATTGTTTGTTTTTCTGTTAAATTGTATAGGACATATATCACATTGAAGGTGGAGGAAATAATTTGCAAAGGAGGAACCATCTCACTGTTTTATCATCTTGCAAAGCTGGAAACTGTAACAGGATTGTACACCTTTGACAGTTACTATAGGTCAGAGGGCACTGATTGTGCTGCAGGATCAGCTTGCAGCACAATCAGTGCCATAAGCTTATGCAAAGGCCTTTATGCCATTTTCGCTGATACAAGTAACACGAAGCCAAAATCCAAGAAAAATCTTTCCTTAGCTTAACAATCAGTTTCATCTTTCCGGCAGATCCGTTGTGCTGTTTCTCTATTCTCCTCTTTCACATCCTATCACTATTTCACTATCTATCTCTATCAGAAACAGACACACCTCCTCCCCCCCTCGCTCTAGTTATAGTCACATTATGTCAAAGTGTGCGTGTCCTACAAAGCGGCAGGGGGGCTGAGTTCAGTGAATCGTTGACAGGGCCTGCTCAGCTCTTCTCTGACAGCTGTCAGCGTCTTGTCTGTTACCTGCGTGGAAAATGGAAATGAGCAGGAGTGACACAACATGCCAGAGGTGATGTGACAGCTCGACTCGCTCTCCGTCGGCTTCTCAATCTGCTGCATGGCGACTCGCGGCTTGGGTAAAAGCAGACATCTGCTCTGAACCTGCACAACATGAGCCTGGTTTGCGACGTGGTTTGTGAGAAGGAAGGCGCTACGAACGTGTGCAGCGTGTCTTTTGTCTCTGTTGAAAATCTTGAGCTGCGTGTGAACATGAACCGATGTGGTCACAAACAGATTTCTGAATATTACCTCTGAGGAACGGTATGACTCGTTCTGTTGCAAAGCTGCTTCTACAGTGTGTGGCAAAAGAAAACTTCAACTTATCTTAGTGGGATTTTATGTGATTGGCCAACATGATTGGTTTTTCCAAGTAAAAATCTGCAAGATGTTGCAGATGTCTATAAATACCGTTCCATTAAGGTCTCAGAGGTTTCCATTTATTATTGTACTCTATTTTGTCTGTTTTCATTGAGAAAGTGGCCCATGGAACCGACCCGCGCCGCACCATTCCTGACCTGTAGCTTCGTAGGATAACTGTGCAGTACGATTAGGGCAGCCATGTCGCTCAGAGAAAACGAGACATTAGTGGAAAGACCAAGGAACACAACAGAAGACCAGGAATAAAGTTTTAGAGAAATTTAAAGCAGGCCTAGATTATAAAACCCCAATCTAAGCTTTGAGTCTCTTTCAGAACATCTGGAACTGGAAAGACAAACCCGCAAAGACGGGGCTGTGCACATTAACTGACAGGAAAAGCAACCGAGAGACCGACGGTAACTCTGAGGGAGCTGCAAAGATCCACAGCCCAGAATCACGGGAAGAATGTGTTGACGTGTCAACTCTTTGTTGTGGACGCCACTCTTTAGGGGGACACCGCAAGCGTGGGCGAAAACTCTCCAGCCGGATGATATCAAACAATCCGGTGGTGATAAACTAACACTGCACCTCACCCATGAACACACCATACTCCCTAATAAACCATGGTGGTGGCAACATCAAGTGTGCAGTGGTGAGAAGCTGGAGTTTTGGGGATGGAGATAAATACAGGGCAACCCTGGAAGAAAACCTCTTGCAGGCTGCAAGCGACTTGAGACTGCGACAGAAATTCTCCTTTTCATAGAGCCAACGATATTAAACTAAACTGAACATACAGCCATGAGCTGCAGTGGTACGGTTTAGGTCAGAGAATAATAATATGCTACATTGTCTGACTTTTGCTGGTAATTATTAAAAACACAAACAAAAACAAAAAGAAACATCTACAACTTTTTTATTAGCTGCTACTCTCTGTTGGTCTGTCACATAAACTCCAAATAAAGCACAGTCGAGTTTATGGTTGTAGTGTGGCAAAAAGTGGCAAAAGTTCAAGGCGTATGAATACATTTGCCAAGCAGTGCACGAGCACCAGTACACAGAACCGCACAGGGTTTGTATATCAAAAATTTTTAGCTTTTTTGTTTGTTTTTAAATGCCCACTTTTCTGACTTTTCTGTTATTTTCTCTGTTGCAGCCGTTTAGCCTCTGCAGCTGTGCTGAATGTCAAAGTTTAACTTAATGCCTAAATTCACATTAATAGGTACTAATACAAATAGCTCCATCTGAAGTGTAATCCAACTCTTTAACTGTTGATTTTGCTGTAATCTCTGACCAGGCTGACTCCGCAATTTAGCTGGACCGAATTCCACGCAGCTAATCCCCAACATGTGGCTGTCCCTAGTCCCGGAAAAGTCTGTGATTGGTCTGATTGATAAATGGAGCCCTCCTTACGCCGCTGCCCGTCCGTTTTGAATGGGGGGCCTCTGCTGGTCTGGACAATGTCCAGGAAACCTTGGACAGCCACTTATTAAGTAGTTAGACCCTCAGGACGAGGCGGCAGACGGAGACTGCTGGTGGTCACCTGGGCTGGGATTTAGCTTCGCTATCCTTCACCCGTCAGTCAGGTCTGGAAGCCTTGCTGCGGTTTCTTGTAATAACTGGGAGAAGAGCCCTTGATTTCGCTGTGTGGTGAAGCTTTGTGTGTTTCCTTAGCCGACACAGAACCGGCGATTTGCAAACTGAAAATCTGTCATTATTAATCTGCTCACAACTCATCGCTTTTCAGGAGTTAAAAATATTTTTAGCTTGTATCAAAGCACCTCAAGCTAAAGCAAACATCTGAGAAAGTCTAAAAATAAGCTTAAAAGTGAGAGACTGGTGGGGTCATTTTGCCTGTTCGTGTTGTAGTGGTTTCATGCCCAACAACATTTCTGGCAGGAAAACTCACAATTCAGGGCAATTTGCAACAGTTAATAATAATAATAATAATAATTTTATGGTTATTTTCTGCAACATCCTGTGTCCAATAAACAACTTATGTATGTGTATTAGTAGCTATTATGTGTTTGTTTGATTTTTCTTGAAACTCAGCCTTTAAAACTGGGAATGACTTTTACCTTCCAACTGAAACAGTGGGATATGCTAATTGTTAACTACTGTTAGCAAAACAAGCTGATAGCAAAAAAAAAACAAAAACAATAAAATTCAGAATTTGGGCGCGTCTCAGCAGTATTTTCCATCTCGAAACTCAGAAAATCCAGCCTCTGAGTTTGAATGCAGTCCTAATTCACCAGCAGGAGATTGCTTAGAGTTAATCAGGTGTGATCAGGTTTCATAATCCCCCTTATTTCATATGAGCCACCGACCCTTTTCAGAAATACAAACACTGGAAATATGGTGTAATATAAAGTCTTCAGACTGCACAGTAGAGCATTTGATAGCATTTGATAGTGATGTTGCCTTGCAGCAAGAAGGTTCTGGGTTCGAGTCCCAGCCAGGGAGAGTTTGCAAGTTCTCCACATGCATGCAATGCAGAAGTTTCTCTCTGATTGAATTTGCTTCCTCCTACAGCCCAAAAATATGGGCGTTATTTGAAGTGGTGTGAAGATGCTGCAAAGTGTCTGCTTGCATAAATGTTTGTTTAATTGATCTGAGACCTGCTCAGTGACAGCTGAAGACAGGCAACAGCTGTTAGTTAATGGCAACGTGAGTCTACTTTTTTTTTGTTGTTGTTTTTTTTTTGCAAAAGGACAGCAAATGCAAAAAACCCCTCTGCTTCCTGTTTTAAAACGTTTTAGCTTATCTCTTAACTCAACTATTTAGTAAAAAACAGTACTTCATAAAGTTTTGAAAGCCACAGATTTCAGCCACATCGCGTGCATCCGACGTGCAAAATCAACCTTTCCACCCGCAATGAAATGCCACAATTACAACAGAGCTGACCAGTGTGGCCTTTTAAGTTACAGTGGCACTACGCATAATTTTAGAAAGTACTTTTATCACAGAAGTTCAGGCTGGCATACTGGAGGCTGGCAGATTAAAGCCATCTTAGCTGGTGATGTGTTTGCTGCAGAATGGGAGCAGAGTATCCTGGGTAGAGTTCAGATGAAACACTAGGAGGTGAAAGGGAAAGTGGTGATTTGTCATTAAGACTTTTCAAAGCAAGACCAGTGCCAAGGGTCCAATTTCTGCTTGTTGTAATTTTGCCCAATCACTCCCCCATGTCCCTAAACACATTTTTCTCGCAGGTACCGAAAGAACACCGTGGAGGTTATACGAGCTGAATGAATTGATTTATACCAGGAATATGACAATAACAACTTGATATTAGCTACTAAAACAGTCTTTTTAAGTCTTTTTAGGTTAGATTTGAGCATTAAAACAATAATAATAATAATTAAAAAAATCTTAGTCATGCAATATGTCTGTCTGTATTCGGTCTGCTCCCGTGTTAAATCCAAGCTGTTTCTAGACTTGTTTATGCCTAAAACAGGTCAGGAAAGCCTTTTTCTGTACGGCTGCCAGGTACAGTTTCTCTTGGCCCGGGCAGAATTTGTAAAACATGCTCTCGTAAAGCTGAAATCAAACGTGCCTATTCTTGAAGTGGATGCCGGAAAATTATTCACAGGCAAATAAAGTTGCGTGCGACTGGCGAAAAAGCCGCCCAGTTCTGATGCCTGGTTCTGTTTAGCACAAATCATTTTCACTCGGATATTTGGAAGTGTCGGCAGTGATTTGCAGACTCTTGCTAATCCCTTGCGCTGATATAAAAGCTGATCTTCTAAATTTGACACAGCCTTCGCCTTCCACTGTTTGCAGCTTTTTCTTTTTTTCTTTTCTGGTTTGTTTTCTTGCATATAAATTTGGCTGAGTGTATTGTGGCAGAAGAAGCTTTACTGTTTTGTTCATCTGATTCAGAGGAAGGAGGGGAGGGGGAGTGCAGACTCTTTACCTCCCTGCTCACACACACAGATGTGCATCATCACTGGTTGATTGTGGCTGACCCTGGCTGATTGAATGGGTAAAGGGGCAGGCGGTTGTGCAGCTGGGCCGGCTGTCTGGCTGTCCACAGTGGTGGGACGCTGAGGGGAGGAATGGTAGCGTGACTGCAAAGGGACTGACGGGCCGCCATGCCATGACCCCGGCCGACACACTCCCAAGTCAGCGCACTGTGGTGCACTTGTTCCCCTGCCAGAGATGGCGGAGACAAAAGAGCGAGGAACTTCCCCCCCCGATCTTCGTTTCAGCTGTTTGGACAACTCCAAGGCCCGCTCTGTGCCTGCGGGCCTCAGTCAGCCGGCCTGGGGAGGAAGAGTAGAGCAGAAAGAAGGAAAGCCGGGAAGCTGAGCAATTATAAGAGGAAGCCTCTGTGTACGTGTTGGGATGGTATCCATGACATCATTGCTGGAGGAAGTTTCTCAAATGCGTCGCTGCAGTGAACCTCATTATGATTGAACAAAAACAAAAAATGAAAGCTGTGGCATCTCCTTCCTTTACGTATTGGTAAAGTGAATAAAGTTGGCGCATAAATTATATTGCATAAGTATTTAAAATGTCCTTGCATTTTTCTCTCAATTTGACCACAGACCTCTCTGTATTTTAATGGGATCTTAAGAATAGCTCAGAATAGATATACAAAAAAAACTTTTTTTTTTTGCAAAGTAGTAGGTCAGGGAGAAAGCTGCAAAGAAATTAAAGCTAAACAGGATGATTGTCCACATAAACTGACAGACCAGAACAAATCAGGCAAAAATCAAGGCAGAAGTCACGAAGTCCATGGTAACTTTGGAGGAGCTGTAGAGCTCCACAAATCAGCTACAAATATTTGTTTATAGGACTGCTGCTATTTGCCTGCCGATTATAGAAGAGCACTTGAAGCTGCAGTTGCTGTGAGATGCTGCTCTACAAAGCAGTGAAACAGGAAATGCAAATGCACTCAAGACTTTTCAGCTTTTTATTCGTCAAAAATATTGACAATTGTTCATCTTTTTCTTCCCACTCCACATTTCTAGACTACTTTGTGTTGGTTTAACGTATAAAGTCCTAGTAAAATAAAAATAAAAAGAAATGTGAGAAGGCTTAAAGGCCATAGATGCATTTGCAAGGCACTTTAAGTCTTGTCTTTTTAATCGAGCATGACTCTGACTTTTACAGACTTATAAAATTGTGTTCTGTTCTGTTATTGCAACACAACAGAAAGTATACCTCAAATTAAACACCAGTGCAGTTTGGGTGAGCATATCTAGTGTTTTATAGTAATATGAGTCACGCTTTCTCCACTGCATGTTTGCTTGTTTGTTTATATGTTGTCCATATACTCTGGTGCATAATTACCTTGCTCAGCGAGACATATAAAACAAAAGGGGAAACATTTGTAATAGCCAAAGAACAGCTCATTTTTCCAGCAAAAGTAATGGCCAAAGAGTGGGGAATAGAGCTGGCTGCTGTTCCCCCTTTTCTTTCTTTCTTTCTTTCTGTCTTTTTTTTTTAACAGCAACACAAACATCAGTCAACGGGAACCAAAGTTAGCTTTGTTTCATGACTGTCCATTGCTGCTCAATTATTCTCATATGGAGAGACAAAAAGAAAACAAGCTTAAAACTTTTGGCAAAGAGGCTTTTGTGAGTCGAGACATCAAGGCTTGAAGGAAGTCGTTCAGAAGGCCGAGTCAAAAAGTCATCAGAAGGGTATAGACAAAGTGGAGAAAGGTTTGGGCGTAGTTACATGAACGCAAGTTGGCCTCGTCGGATGACAAATTGTACGGTGCTGGGACGGGACGGTTCAGCCAGCTGGTTGGCCCCATCGCCGGGTTGATTGATGGTGTTGATGTTCTAAATCGGCCGCCAACACGCCGAGTACAGGACTCGTAATAGCGCAGCCTTAGATTGGCCCTGGAGATAGCAGGAAGTGGATGGGGGTGTATGTGGAAGAGGGGCCGGGGGGCTGCGAGGGAAAAAGGACACGTTCCCATGCAAGCACATGGGATACGGACGCATGGTACTGGGACTGCTAAATCCAGTCGACTGAGTTAGAGGTTAGAAACCACAGAACCTTTTTGTGAAAGTCTCTCTTCAGCTATCACTGCAATGTTAGCTGCTGTACAAGTGGTGAGTTGTAGCACTTCGCTGTCACTCAGGGATTTCCCTTAGCTCACTTCTCGTCTGAAGAAAACCCACGAGGGGGTCATTGTCATCGCTTGGACAAAAAAGCAGAGGGTCAAGGTGCAATCATTACTGTCGAACAGAGGTCAAAGCCAGAGCTCTCATGTCCACAGTTATCTGACCAACTTGCGAACAAGTCAGGAGAGGGTAAGAGGGGAGGGGGCAGTTTTGGAAAAAAAAAAATAAAAAATACAACTTCCCCTTAATTGTAACAGGAACCCCTTTATCATAGTTTGACTGGATAACACATGCTACCTTTGATCAAGACCAAGGCAGTCTGGGATCGTGTAGGAAGCTCTCAGATCTCGACACACGCAAAGGGGGAAACACGGGACAGCGTGGAGGGGGAGAGGGGTAACTGGAAGCTTTCCGCCATCACTGTGGGACAAAAGAGAACATTAAATGGAGAGTTTCAATTGTGTTCAAGACGTTTTGGACAAAAATTGCTGTTCATTTGTTGCAGTAATGGCTCCTGCACACCAGCTTGCAAAACAAATTGGAGTCTCTGGGTCTTTTTGATCTAAATATCACCACTTACTGATTGTGCGGTCAGCAACATTTGACGTCTGTGACTTTCTCATGCGTGTCTGAAGGCATGTCTAAGGATTTTCTTTTGCCATTTTTTTTTTTTAGATATGTCAACATTGTACAAAGATTGATTCACACTCTTTACACTAAATCGTTCAGGAACAAGACAATCCCATCTAACGCACATGATAAATCAATGTGTCTACAAACAACAGACATACTTTGTAACTGTATGTTTAGCAAAAACATAGCTGGGTCCCAAATCTGTGTTTGCATCTGCAAAGTCATCCAAAGAAAACGCGATATAACAATGACAAATTATAATTTGGTCAAACTGACTTAGGGATTAAACTCCTGGTTCTTGTGTTTGGTGTTTGCCCAGTTTATTGCTGGGCATTGCTTTAAGTTACTTTTCTTGTGCATACGTTTTCTATCTTTTTTGTTTGTTTGTTTGTCTCGTTTTACTTTTAAGAATTTTCTTTATGAAAATCAAAGCGATTAACAGATCCAGGAGCTTCTAGCTATGCAAAAATGTGCATTTTATTCCTTTCAAATTGTAACGTCAGCATTTTTCATTTTGGGCAACCGCACAAAGGCACAAGAAACAAACATACATGCACTCACACTTCTAGGGTAATCTAGAGTAACCAGTTAATCTACTATGTAAACACGTTTTTGGACAGTATGAGAAAACTGGAGCACTCTGAGGAAACGTTCACTCATAACAGAAGAATAGTCTAAATGTATGAATTTATAGCAAGGAGAGAGAGAGAGAGAGAGAGAGAGAGAGAGAGAGAGAGAGAAGTGGGCCCAAAAAACAGACTTGTGCCACCACACATGTGAGATCAGCATGATCTGACATGATGAAGCTTAAATATGGACACTGAAGTTTCTATTTGTAAAGTAAAAGCTAAACCAATCTAAAACTGTCCCAAAATTCCCCTTTGGAAACATGCAAAAGGCTGGTCAGCAATTGTTGATTTTTCTCATGAATTGATGAGAAGCATTGCAACTTACACTTAGCCCGTAAAAGGCTAAGTGTAAGTGTAAAAAAAAAAAAGAAAAAGAAAAACATAATTTAACTAACTTTACAACAGTATCTATTTGTTAATTCAGTGAAGTCCACACAGGCAGTCTGTGAAGACAAACAAGTCTACATCTAGTTGTTTGAAACTACCCACTTTTTGTGTTGACAGCACAAACTATGAATTTACACTAGGTGGGTTATAAGAAGTGTCTGCCGCCTTTGTCTTTAAGATTCCTTTTTTGATGGAAGACACTGGATGTCTTTTATGTGGGACCTTTCTGATAGATGTCAACTGCTGAAGTGGATTTTATATGTTTACTAACCCTGTTTCAGGCTCATGAATATGCATATTCTTAAAATAAAGAATGTTAGAAAATAAATAAATAAAATAAATCCTAGCAGATTTTCTGTGCAGCTCTCTATCCCAGTAGTATGTTGATTGTATGTGGTAAAGGGATAAATCTGCCCCACTGTGCCAGTAACAGCCAGGTTATCTCTTTCCCATTTGTTTTTGGAAACTTTACACCAGTGCTTCTCAATTCCCGTCCTCACGTCCCCCTGCTCTGCATGTTTTAGATGTGCCTCTATTCCAGAACAGCTGATTCAAATGATTGCATGACCGTCAAGTACTCCAGAAGCCTGTTAATCACCAAAATATTCAATCCAGGTGTGTGGCAGAAGGGAAACACCTAAAACATGCAGGGCAGGGGGGCTTGAGGACCGGAATTCAGGAACACTGCTTTACACAAAGATTAAGCAAGTCATGACTGCTGGCTGGAAAAAGACTATCAGCAGCAGAGCACCGCCGTACAGTTTGGTCTCTCGGGTTTCACCAGGACCAACAGGCCATAAAATCTTCCTAAAAACAGCCATGTGAAGCTTGTTCGTGTTCGAGTAGAAGCTGTGCACTGTGCTCTAAGAACATTATCCCCCTTTAATCCACTTTGCCTTCTGCTGCGTGCAGGTGGACAGACGGCCAGATGGAGCTGGGTGGCACAAACGCCAGCCTCCACGCTTAATTGCAACAAACTATTTATCTCGGAGACAAAGTCAACTAATTCACTAAGAGTTGACGGTGCATTTCATCTTTTTGTTGCCGTCTACTCCTTTTCATGCTCTGTGGTTAGGTGCCACTCTTTGCTTTGCTATGGAGGACCAGGACATAAGGCAGCAGAAGCTGGACAACCAGGTAAACACAGGCTGATTATTTGTGCAGTAAACAGGACGAATCTGTGATTGGCTGCACTAACATAACTCCTTTGTTTTTCTAGAGTGATCTCGTTCTAGATTTAGAGAAATTGAGAAGCTCTGATCATGTGTTTTTTTTTTTTTTTGACGTTATCTTTGTATTTTCTCTGCATGGAAAGACTTTGCGCTTGTCATTTGAACTTAATATTCCTGTGGGATCATTAAATTGTGTTTTGTTGCAACATATAACTTTACAATTAATTAAGAATTGATCTCTCGAGACTAGAGTGTCATTGGGTCATGGGTGTACGAGCCACCTGCTGGTTAGGCATCTGATCAAGGTTTACTTGTTCTCCAAAGCACGACGGTGTCTTTGAAGAACAAAATAAATGTAAAATTCAGTTTTGTCGTTTAATGCTGCATCAGCATTAAACGACTATAATGACTATTATGGGTGTTGAGAACAATAATTATAGGTAAACTTATATATTGATATTCCCCCTGATTATACACACCAATGAAATGAATGCACATGATATGCGTCTTTGTAAACCTCTGACTGGTTCAACATTGTGGTATCCACATTGTAGTAAATTATTAAAAATAATTTGTGCACTTCTGCACTTTAACGTCAATGTTGGTTGACGTTAAAGTGTAAATGCGATGATGTAATGCATCATTTTCTTCTTCTTTCTTTCTTTCTTTCTTTTATTTTGTCATTCAAAGGCAAAGAAAATTTGTCCAATTATTTCAATCACTTGTTCGGCATTTTTGATCTCCCACCCTAGCGAGCTCTTTTGATGAAGAAGCAGCAGAAGAAGAGAGCAGACGCTCAGATGGTGGTGGCCAATAGAGACGCTCGCCAAAAGAATCGAAAGCACAAGACGGTCAGCTCAGAAGAGACGCCTCTGCTGATCTCTCAGTCCCTGAGCAGCACGTCTCTGAGTGGTCAGTATTTGAACAGGGTCCTGTTGTTTGCGAACAACGATCCACTCGTCATCGTTTCCAGGGGTGTAATTAATGAATTTTAAAACCAAGAAAATAACGTGAAAGCTCAAATTTATTGTGGGTCTTGTCACATCTGGTGGCTGCCTGCTGCTGAGAGCATATAGGTTATGCGCTTTTATGCTGATCTTGTTATGAATAAAGTAACCTGACATTAAGTTTGTGGAATGATAATCACCTCAGCCCTTGCAATCCGTAAAAGTCCTCTCCATGCCAGGAAATTAACTAATTTAGACGAGCTTTGTCATTTACCAGCTACCAAAAAGACTGATCATAATTCCAGGCAGAATTAAGCCAGTGGCTTTTGATGCTTATATATATATATATAACAGTTTCTCTGAAACTTACTAAAGAGCATTAATCCAAATATTAGTAGAGGGTGCATGCATATATTTGAGCCAGTATGATCATTGCATTTACAGTGTGTTCTGTTGATGTTTGTTTCCTGGAGATCAAGTGGAGCATGCCCATGACAACCCCTTGGACGAGATCACACTGGGCGAGGGTGACGTGAACGTGAGTTCAGAACCGGACGAAACGCCTCCAGAGAAGCCCGTCACTCCCAAAACGATGGACTTAGAGGTTGACCGAGAGCCTGAGGTAAATGGTAAAGAAGAGAACGTAGCCCCCGAGGAGGTAAAAAAGACCAAAAAGAAAGATGTGAAAAAAGACAAAACCAAACGTAAGACTTTGTTTTTTTTTTTTTAACTGAGACTGTACAAAGTTGAGATTTTATGCATTTTTATGAAAATCATAGAGACGTTTGCCACATTTAATCATTTACCAGAAGCTTTCTGGTTCTTTAGGAGTGGAAGAGACAGAAGAGGAACTAGAAAAGGAGAAGAAAGAGAAAAAGGCAAAGAAAAAAGACAAAGTGAAGGAATCTGTCGACACGCAGAAGAGCAAACAAGAACGTAAAAGTAATGTTGAGAAACGAGCGCGTTCATGCTATCCGTTCTGTGACCGTAACGCTTTAAGTCAAGCTTTTGTGTCATCCTGCTGGGTTTCTTTAAGACGTAAGCAAACATTTCTTTTGCAGAGAAGCATTTGAAGGAGGATTCAACCCCTGAGACCAAACCAGAGGTGAAGGATGATGCTCTAAAGGATAAACGCAACGAGAGCGACAAAGACGATCCTCAGGAGCCCGAGACTCCTTCGCCCATGAAGAAGAAAACTCTGGATACGTGTGAGTGATTATGTGATCTAATTTGCTGTGCAATCTGCAGCTCTGTTGAGCTAATGAAGACAAGTTTTTCACATTATAATTCGCAGCCAGGTGTCAAATAAGCGACGAGAGCAAAGATGAGGAAATCCAAGAAGAATCTGAGCGGAAGAAGGAGAAAAAGTCAAAGAAAGCAGAGAAAACTCCTTCCACTCTGGCGTCGTACAACTCCAACTGTAGGGAGACGTCATCCTCAGGCAGTGAACATAACGAAAGGGTCAGGCTTTAAAAGTATTTTTTAAAGTGAATATTGAAAAAAAAAAAACATTATCTGTGGAATTAAATTGCATCCCATTTCAGGTGACTTCTCCGATGTCCGTGGAGGACCTTGAGAATTTTGCCCTCCGTCCCGCTCCAAGAGACGTGACCATCCAGTGTAGGGTCACCAGGGACAGGAGAGGCATGGAGAAGGGCATCTACCCAACTTACTACCTCCACATGGAGAAAGAGGACGGCAAGAGGGTGAACATTTTTCCTTGTGGAAAATCTTTCTCAAAAAATGCAAAAACAAGTTAAATGAATTGCATTTAACTTTAGAAACAGACTGTAATCTATTGCTCTACTGTTTCACCTTAAAGGTGTTTCTGATGGCGGGCAGGAAACGAAAAAAGTGCAAAACGTCCAACTATCTCATCTCCATCGACCCGACAAATCTAACCAGAGATGCAAACTGCTACATCGGAAAACTAAGGTACAGTCTAACGTTTTCTGCTTACTGTAAGAAAGGTTTTCCTCAAATCATATTGGAAGTTGGAGCTGTTTTATCACCTCAGCTTTGCATGATTACAACTTTTAGTACCGACAAGCAACTTTGAGACATTGCACGATAATAAAAAGAAAGCACGCCCTCTCGTAAGGTATAAATTACTTTGTCTGCACCAGGTTTGCATAATCTAAGTGTGCAAAGCACATACCACAGATTCCACAGTTTTGAGCGGTGTACCTCAAGTATTCTGGACACTTACAAAATACCTTGTGAAACCCTGACGTTTACAGAAGGTGAAGGATTTCATATTAAACTTACTTAGTGCATCTGTCTTTAGTTGTTTGTTTCCTCAACAAAGCAATTGAAAACCAATGATGGCTTTTACCGTGTGTAGTGTTTACCGTAGAAAGTACTCCTGCTTCGGTGCTTTATTGTGTCGCTATGTCTATTTCCTCGATGAAACTGAAACTAAACAATTGCTGCAATTATCTCTTTTCACGTCTTTGTTGTATAAAAGCAACACTTGGGTTGGTGTGTCTGTGTTTAGCTGTATTTAATTCCTGCTATTTAACGGGGTGAGAGGTTATTCCTCTTCAGTCTTCATGATGAAGTAGCTGCTTGTGAACCGGTCATGTGCCTTGAGAATTGCCTCAAAATGACATTGGTAGACAAATAAATTGAGTTAAACAGGACTTCCATGACTTTACTTTTTCCTCTTGGTCTTTTTTTGTTGTTGTTGTTTTCCCCCAGAGTCATGGTTCTTCTTTCATCCGTTCTTAAATGACCGAAAATGTATTTGATTTGTTCTTTAAACAAAAGAACAAATGGCAATGTCACGATACCACAAAAGTTATTGATATTCTACAATTTTAAAGACATGCAATGTGCAACCTATTTATTGTTAGATCCATTTGGTTACGTTACTACAAACAAACAAAACATGACACAAATGTCCAAAATCCCAAATCTAGTGCTGCATAGTCCTCAAACCCAATGGCGACACATTTTTACAATGTCGATCTTTTAAATTTGAAACCTCAGTGTTCTTTTGCACACATGTTGTGGTATTGCTTTTAAGAGTTTAACTCTCATTTGCTTCAGGTCCAATGTTCTGGGAACAAAGTTTACGGTCTATGATGGAGGTGAAAACCCAGAGAAAAAACCTTTCATTAAAGAGAGTGAGTCAGTGCGGCAAGAACTGGCAGCCATATGCTATGTGAGTCCCAAACATGCATACACACACACTGCCTCGCACAACATAACAAGCGGTAAAACCTAGAAGACACACAAATTATTCTTTTCCAGGAGACAAACGTTCTGGGTTTCAAGGGTCCGAGGAAAATGACAGTGATCATCCCTGGCATGCTGGAGAATGATGAAAGAGTGTCCATTTGCCCCAAAAATGTAAGTCTTTGTTTTAAAAGAAAAAAGACAAATGATGTTCAGAATCGGTCATGAAGTTGGTTAAGAGTCAAATATTTCAGCCGAGGTGACAGTCACGTTTATTTCAGGAGCTCGAGACTCTGCTGGTGCGCCACTCGAATGGAAATACGGACAAGCTGGTCACTTTGGTGAACAAATCCCCAACCTGGAATGAGCAGACTCAGTCGTACGTGCTGAACTTCCACGGACGTGTAACGCAAGCCTCCGTGAAAAACTTCCAGATCATCCACCCAGACAACGGTAAAATAACCACATTTCTCTCACGACTGACAAACCCGTTGATGTGTTTCGCCTGAGCTCTTCAAACGCCGTTTTTATGTCTCTTCCAGAGGATTACATTGTGATGCAATTTGGTCGTGTGGCAGAGGACGTTTTCTCCATGGATTATAGTTTTCCTATGTGTGCCCTTCAAGCCTTTGCCATCACTCTGTCATCCTTTGATGGCAAACTGGCATGTGAATGACCACACCCAAAGTGCTTAACAAGATGTGTAAACATCACAAAAAATGTGCTAGTTAAAACTGAAGCTACACCCATTATTTAACGCGGGACCATGTTTGATTATATCTGCTACGCACACAACTTGAAACGTACCACAAATGTGACAGAAGAGTTGTTTTATAGGTCCTATGATTTTCTTTTTTTATTTTTATTTTAATTGAAATACAAGGCAATATTACATAGCTTTCCTTTCATACTTTCAAAATGTGTATGTGATTCGTGCAATTAAACTATTGTGCTATTTAATGAGAAATCTGAAGTATTAAAAGAAAAGATTGAGTATTAAGATTTACCATTTATTTTTTTAAAAGCAGTAATATAACACACATTTGTTTGCCATAACCACTGACTGTTTCATTTTATAATAAAGTTCGTGATCTTTACATGTGCACTGTTTTTTTTTTCCTCAGGCAGGGAAGGTCTACCTAAAAATCATCCTTTACACATGCAATCCCCTCAGGATGTGGCACGTCACATCTTTTATTGTTTTGAGGGACAGGCGCAAAATGTCGTCTTCAATATTTCAGTTTTAGTCCAAATGATTTGGATCTTTTATAGGTCATGAATCTCCAGGTGGTGGCCAAAACTTTCTGTATAAAATCAAGCTAAATTTAGACTTCATGTAACTAAGACTTGATGTTCAGAGTTGCTCTCCATTCAAATCTGCCTGATTTTAAGCTAGTTAGCTAAGAATAAAGGGTACAAATGTCAGGTTTGTACCCTGACAAATGCACAAACTCACTGTTTGTACCAGACAAACTTAGTGACAGACTAAACATACAATCATCTCAACTTATCAAAACAAAACAGAATCAACTCTACATTTTCTGCTTTTCCCTCCTCCTGCACCAGGAGGGGGTGGAGCTTCCCCTGAGATGGGTGGAGCTTGTAGCATCTGCAGTTCCTCCTGTGCATCATGTCATTGTCTTTCACTTCCTGTGTTCTACATTACGTCAACGGACACCGATTAGCCAATACTAGCCACTAAGCTAGTACCGTATTTTCCACACTATAAGGCGCACCTTCAATGAATGGCCTATTTTAAAAGTTTTTATATATAAGGCGGACCTCATAAGGCGCATAGAATAGACGCTACAGTAGAGGCTGGAGTTACATTATGCATCCACTAGATGGAGCTGCACTACAGGGAATGTCAACAAAACAGTCCGCAAGGAGAGCTTTCCACAACTGGGCCGGGGCGTGGCCGGACGATGGTTAACCTTTCACCGTTCATGCACAGCATGTTTGTGGAGAACGTGGTGCTAAATGACCTGCAAGACGCCCTCGGTAGGTAGGTCAGTCAAACTTTATTAACAAACCAACGTTCTGACAACTATCCCAGCATGCACCACGCGCTTCTTCTACGGGCGAAAATGAAGTCGGCGGCTGCTTACCGTAGTTGCTAGATCTGTTGTGGCTCAGTATTGGTCCATATATAAGGCGCACCGGATTATAAGGCGCACTGTCCGGCTTTTGAGGAAATTGAAGGTTTTTAGGTGTGCCTTATAGTGCGGAAAATACGGCAACTAAAATATGGAAAATCAAATAAAACAATGAAGAAAGTAATTAACTACTAAAAGGAAAAAACTGTAAAAATACTACAATGCAAATAGAGCCAATACAATAAAGCAGTAATATAACAGTGTGGTATGAATATGTATGCTTAACTTTGTATTATTTTGGTGAGGGCAAAATAACTACATTAAGATTAGTTTACACTAATTGATAAGTTTGTGGTCTAAGTAATCCTTGTCACAATGAATAAGACCAAACATTATTTTGAGAAAGAAATGTTTTATTTATTTTTCTTTCCGTCAATTAGAAATCAATAACCTTTTTGTTGAATTGATTCAGCACATTCTGTTGTTTATAGCAATATGAGAAATATTCTCTTGTCAGGGTGAGAAATGCAAGTGAGAAATTCTGAAATGCTCCAGACTGGCCTGTCAGGCATCTTCAAGTTTTGCCGCAGCTTCTATTCACTGGCTTTTTTTGAATGCCAGAAGACAGAATAGTGCCGGTTGTCCTTCTGGAGGAAGATAAAGGGCAGGGGTCCAAAGAGTCGACTGTGTAAGCTGTTGTTGGGCCGATGTCATTCTGGCCTTGGGCAGCTGAAAGCAGCGTCTGTGAAGCAGTCCCATTCTTTACGCCTTACATGCACAGACACAGGGCACAACTGCAGCAGCCAGTCACATTTTCTTGCACATATATTACAGCAGAGTGCCAAAAAACTCTGAGATGTCCCACCTAATGAGATGGAGCATTTGAACTTTTCCATATTTTGTCACATTACAATTAAATGCAATTTTATTACAACGTAGCACATAATTGTGAAGATGTGGACGCTGCATAACATGATTCTGCCACTACCATGTTTTACCATGGCGACAGCTTCATGTGACGGGCGGTGTTTACTTTCAGTTTTCATCTCATCTGATCAAATCTCAAACATATTTGCCGTGTCCCTGATATAATTTGTGGCAAACATGAAATTCTCCTACGTTTTTTTTTCTTTCTTTTTTTTCCTTCTTTCCCGTCTCTCATAAAGAGAGAGCTGAGTTGTGATTCCTGAGTTACCATTTGCCTCTTGTTTCTAGCTTATCTGGATAGTTACGTCTTTTTAAGTTTGACGTATGATCCCACTTTTTCTGTGATTTTCTGTGATTTTTAAGATGTTCCTCGATCTTCTGTATGTTCACTAGTGTTCTCTGACAAAACTAGCTGTCACTGTTCTTCCACTTCACAATTAGGCGCTAGTTTGTGTTGATCACATGTAATTTACAAAATATATATTAAAGTCTGGGGTTTTAATATGACAGAAGGTGAAAAATTGAAAGAATTAGTACTACTTTTGCAAGGCAGAGTGGCTCTGCAAGTTATGGCCTGATTCTATGGAAGCAGACAAACCCTTCCAGCAAATAACACCGTTTTCCATTTCCTAGGGGGTCTTTGCGCCACACGTTGTCTGATCCAGTCTCAGGACATGGGGTACAGAGGTGTAATTTTCAGCTTTCCCTACAGATTTAGGACTTCCCATTCAGAAACACACACATGCAAGAACTTACTTATACAGGCCTCTCATGTTGGTCACTTTCTGTCTTGCCAAACAAGTTCCGTTAAAAATAAAAAAAGAAAAAAGGATAGCAAGAGAGTAGGTCTTTGCAGCTTTGTTTCTGAGCCCTAACCTACAGCAACTCCTCAGAATTACATACCATGAGACACACAAAGATACAAACACACACCCTTCTTCACACGTACCACCTACTGGTAGAGAAAAAGAAAGAAGACTGTGCTAACCTCACCATTTGTGTTCTGTGACAGTGTGTGTGTGTGTGTGTGTGTGTACTTGTGTATATGTGCGCCCAATTGTCTCCGTCTTCTTTATCTCACTCTCCCCATGCCTCTTCCCCCCTTCTCCTGTCCTCCTCCTCTCAGATCCTTCTTCCTCTCCATGATTTCACAGACCTCCACTTACTCCATTGTGCGGAGAAACAAAAAAAGAAGAAGCGGGAGAATAAAGAAACACAATCGCCTTGTCCTCTCTCTCGTCTTAATAAGCAGCTCCAAGTTTGATAATTACACGTTCAGCGCGCCGCATGAGTTTCTATGCAGTGTTCACATCAGGGAGAGAGCCATTGACTCCGCTGTTGAGGGGAGCCACTATTAGGAATGACTGACAACTGTCCCCCCCCCAACACCCACCACCACCACCAGCACTCCTAACTCCCCTCCCTGTTTGGTCCGTGGAGGCTGTAAAAGCGAGAACAGATCCGATCAGTTTCATCTCCCCGTCAGGGAACGTGTCCCTGAACGTCACCGTGTAAGTGCCGGAGCAGCCGGCAGACCACATAAGTTGCAAGGCCCCATAATCCATTCCATAACCCGTCGCCATGTGTTGCCGATTAACGGGGTTTCTGCGGAGCAAACGCAGAGGAGACGGCCAGGCTGAGGGTTTTCTTCCGCGGCGGAAGCCAATCTGTTTAGGATTAAGGGAATAACTGGTGTGGCTGACACCGGGGCATCCAGCGAAGAAGAAACGGGGATGAAGAGAGAGAGAGAAAGAGGCAGAGAGAGAGAGGGGGGAAAAAGGAAGAAGAATCGCGAATGTGATGACAGGGAGTTGATTGTGTTTTGGCAAAAGGTCTGGTTGCTGGTGATGCTTGGAGTCCGTTCCTGTTGATTGTCTTGGGAGTCTATTGCTCTGGCGTATGGAAAGGATCTTCTTCTCTCCGAATGAAAACCGACCCTTTGAAGTCCAACTTTTCCCAATTGTTGCAACTTCCGTTCTTTCGTACCCGTGAATTGCCAGGAATTTATGCGTTTCGCCTTATCGCAGATCAGCGAAAATAAAGGCAACGCTGTTCTCCCGGTGTCTCCAGCCTGTTTGATGCAGAGACACACCTTATCTGTCTCCTCGGTACAGAGAGGCCTTCTTTTGTGAACCAGCGGCTCACTCACCCATTATGATGGCAATCTCGGATGATTAAAGACCCGTGGAAGAAACTGGGCTACCTGTTGCTATGATGTCATGTCTGGTCTAGAGCAACTGCAATAATTAAGATTTAGGGCCACTGGAGCTGTTTGTGGAAAAATATCAATTAGTTGCTGGCTACAGGGAGGCAGTTTATGTTTTGGATGTGAAGTTTGGGTTTTTTACTGATCATTAAGGAGTACGTGTGGGTGCAAATGCTGACGCTTTTCAGTTGTTAATGTATAAGAAACAGCTGTTTCTTGAAGCAGCCCTTGTATTAAGACTTTAAGAAGCCAATTACAAGTCTTGGTCTGAATTTTGATTTCTCACTACATGGCCATAATAATCAAACCACAGAGTCTGACAGTGAAGTTGTGTGAAGTCTGAATTTATTTAGCATTATTGGGATTTTATGTGATAGACTGCGACTAAGTAGTGCTTATTAGAAGGAAACTCTACTTGGCTTGCAAATTGTGGTTACGAAATAAAGTCTGAAAAATGTGACCTGCATTCGTTCTCAGTCCCTCTAAATAAACGCTAAAACTGTACATCGGCCTGAACGGTATGGTGGAACACGGTGAAAGTCACATCATGCTGTGGGAAGCTTTTCTTAAACAAGGAAAGGGAAGCTAGTCAGATGTTATGAGAATATAGGTAGAACGAAATAGGAAGTTACCCTGGGAGAAATTTGTTAGAGGCTACAAAAGACATAAGGCTAGACAGCAACACCAACCAGCCAGCCAGAGCTACAGTGAATAGTTCAGATGAAGGCATAGTTATGTGTCAGAGTGGCACAGTTAAAGTCCAAACTTTTATCCAATTGTGAAAATATCTGGCATGAAAATGCCATGGCAAAAAAACAAAATAAAATAAAAAGAAACTGACTGAATTTGAAGCTATTTAGCAAAGAAAAATAGTCAGAAATATTACTTTCTGAAATTGAAAAGCTGGTAAAGTCCTTAAAACT